>NC_088690.1:95632222-95932222 GCF_028017835.1 Emys orbicularis
CAGGTGATGAGTAAGGCATGGGTGTAAATTAGACATTGGTAAGTGGGTGTGAGTCCAGCTGTGTCGGGGTGCTGGGGTATGCTTAGCTCCACTGGTGCAAATAGTGGCTTTGCTGTTCTGCACTTGTGCAGCTACATTAATGGCTATAACTGAGGCAATTCCCCATCATAAATAACTCCTAAATCCCCTAGTTGGCAGTAGTAGCTGACTTCCATTTATGTGAACCAGCCACTAGAGGAAGACAGTATCAGGGGGCAGCCATGTTAGTCTGTATCCACAAAAACAACAAGAAGTCAGGTGGCACCTTAAAGACTAACAGATCTATTTGGGCATAAGCTTTCATGGGTAAAAAACCCACTTCTTCAGATGCAGGAGGACGAAGATCCATTCTCTGCTAGTGTGAGTCACATTCTTATTCCTTTGGATTTACTATCACTTACCTCTGAAATTAGACCAATGAGTTAGATTCTGGGGGGGAAGCAACTATTCAGTCAAAGGCAGCCATTCAACAAGCACTAACACACCTCCTCAGATATTAGGATCTGCTGGTCAGAGCACTAAAGATATCCCCTGATCTTTTCAGAGATTGCTATAAGATAGCTAGTGTCCATCTGAACAGATACTGGAGACCAGAAGTTAGTACCATAGTTTAAACAGAGGAATACCACTCTGGTTCCCAACATACAAGCCACCAGGTTTTGTCAGTGGGTACTGAACATTGAAATGAACTGCGCTGTTTGTCTAGTAGCACATCATTTTAGAGGTACTTGAAGCTGCTTAAACCCCCTACCAGCAATGTAACTTTCCTATGGCTTTTAACAAATTAATTGATTTGCCCATAAACCAGTGTACTTCAATATGTAACCTTTCTGTTTGTCCAATAATAATCAGATCACAATTGGATCGTTGGAGAAATGCAGGAACTGAGGAAGAAATTTATTTTAGCATAAGCAAAATGGAAGATTATTAATTAAGAGTTATAAAGGGAAGGCAATGAAAAAATGCCTATGAAACAAAAAGGGGTGATGATGATGATGACAAATTAACTAAGGCATGGAGAATGCTAAGAGCATGTAAATCAACTAGATTATGATTGATATACTACAGGTAAAATATCTCCGGTAGGCATACTGAGTAAGGGCAGCATTCTGAAAATCAGCCAACAGACTATACTGTGTGCACTAAATTAAGATTTCTCCTAATGCATGTCAAGACTTGATGGAGAGAGAGACACACACACAGAGAGAGAGAGAGAGAGATTCAGGAATTTGGAGTATTTGATGGGAGAAAGAATAAAGACTGAAATTGAGAGTTCGATTGGATTTGAGGTTTTTGTTTTTTTGTAAGTGAACCACAACAGGTTTCAAGCAACCTGATTAAGGGGGAATTAAGGAAGGAATAAAAGTCAGTTTTGGGATTTAATAAACTTTTCAGACAGTGAGCAGTTAATCATTAGAAACTAACTATGTGTAAATATAGACACAGTGACAGATTCTGACCCCACTGACCCTGCTATAAATCTGGAGTAACTCCCATGAAGTCAATGATGTTACCCGAGTATAAAAACCAGTGTAAATGTGATCAGAATCAGGCTTATAAATCATCCACACTATTGAGTAATTGCAGCCAAAGCATGGCCTGATGCTGCATTTCACACAAATGATCACAATACTTTGAGCCTTTAATCCAAAGCCTCAGCTCCTGGTCACTTTATTCCTCAGTTAAAGGGGGTTTCAGTAAAGCCTTTTATTTCATGTTCTATTATGAGAGAGCACTGTAGCATGTGAGCACTGCAGCCAGACAGGCTGCACTGCAGGGTCACATTTAGGAAAGATTTTGGGGTGTCAACCAATATGGTAATAAAACCAAATGTGCAGCCCCCCCCCCCCCCCGTTGAACAGACTGTCCATAAAGAATGAACATGCATATTGTTATCCAGATAGGGTGAAATTGACTCCTCCTATCCCCCACACTGAGGCAGAGCAATCTGGTTTTAAGCAGGTGAAGGACAGGAAGATTAGATCCAAGCCGAGGCCAAGCTGCAGGACAGTAGCATTGTTATTCTGTGGCTATTTCTCCAGCCCATGTGCTGGAATAGCAGCAATAGCCCTTTTGCTCCACTTGTACTTGGTATTGGGGCCACTGGACGCATGTAGTCACAGAGTCTGTGGCCCACCTCCATCGCTGCATTCAATGCTGGCCTATGAGTGAGCCTTGATTCCCCTCTCTGCATCGAATCCACATGTGACACCTTCCAAGCACTCCCACCACCAAAGTATTTCAAACATAACCTGAAGGAAGCATCTCAAGGAATGAGGCGGTCAGTTTCCACATCTGGTCCTCGGTCTCTTGATGAGCATACCAGCAAAGAGGTCGTCAGTGATGGCAGGTTGCATGGTATGGAGAACTTTCCACTAAGAGCTGGAAGGAGATCCACCAAACTGAGGCCACCCAGCAGGTGTCAGATGGTAACAGTTTTCAGTTATCACTGACTTCAAACTGGTAACCTAGAGGTGAAAGTCTCCCCAGCCCACTACCAATCTTGCCTGCCATCTAGTCAATCTTCCATGTAAATAGTATTTCTTTCTTCCCTGTATTGTGCCTAATTGTGTTCCTTTGCTCCCATGGTTGTGCAGGAGCTGTGCTCTGAGAATAGGCTCCCTCTGCTGGTGATATGGGTAAACAGAACCAAAATACAGTAAAATATTCCCAGTTTGAAAGGGGGGAAGGAAACTGCCACTATATTTTGTGATTTTTCTCCCCTGAAGTTACACAAATATATTATCCTTCCCATACTATCCTATAGCAACAATTCAAATCACACCGATAAGTCAGCTGTACAGTTATATATCTATTACTATTAATAAATATTTTATTGAGGTAATGCTACCAAGATCAGGGACCTAAAGTATGAGACAGTCCCTGCCCTGAGATGCTAGAGGCACAGAGAGGGAAAGTGACTTACTCAGTCATGCAGCAAGTCATTGGCACAGCTAGGACTAGTCCCCAAATCTCCTGAGTGTGAGGCCAGTGCCGTCTCCATTGGCCCACACTTGACTAATCTAGTAGTTCCCCTCTCATACCCCGAGAACCTTCTTGTGCACAATATTAAACAGCTCAGCCTTACAGAAGAGTCAGGCAGGCAGGGTGGCTGCTGCAGGCTCTTCTTTTCACTTCTTAATAATGGTGGTTCAAACTCTGTGAGTGTGAATATGGTGCCTCTGAAAGATGGTGCGCTGATAGGCCTGGGGATGGAAGCCCTGAACCTGCAAGGTGCTGAGCCCCTCCTAGAAGTGCCAAGAGCCCCTTTGGTGGGACTCAGCTCCTTGCAGGATCAGGTCCTCCCACTGTACCTGCTGGGGCCACCTTACGTGCGACTGGGTAGCTTATTCTCCAGGGTGAAATCATGGCTGCCCCATTGAAGTCAATGGGTGACTTCAAAGGGGCCAGCATTTCACCCCAGGCTCATTCAGCCCTTGACCTCTGTGACAAAGTGGGGATTTTCCCTTGTTATGTTATATGTGTCTTACTGTTGCACCTATGTGAGTTTTACTGTTTTGCATGAATACTGTGTGTGCCTCAGTTTCCCTGGATGCTGCACCAATACCTCGGTGGTGGGACTAGGGGTGTGTGACTTTGGCTGAGAACTCTAGGGCAGGTGAGGCTGCTCCAGCTGCCTGCACCGATGATATGACTGGTGCCCTTTGTAACCTGAGACCCAGGAGCGGATGCAACCAGGTGACGACCAGGTGACTCTTTGCCTGGGAAGTGAGACAAAGACAAGGAGGAGGAGCAACAGGAGTGTCTGAGGTTGGGTCGCTGGAAGCCTGCTTGGGGGGACTGGAAGAGGGGGAGCTTTTGGCCCAGGACTCCCCAAGATGGACTTGGTTGAAAGTCATTGATTTCTGTGCTAACAAGTTCTGTTCTATGATGTGTTTCTGTTGAATAAGAAACGTCTGTTTTACTAGCTGGCTGAGAGTCACGTCTGACTGCGGAGTTGGGGTGCAGCGCCCTCTGGCTTCCCCGGGAGCCCTGCCCAGGCGGACTTGCTGCGGGAAGCGCACGGTGTGGACGGGGATGCTGAATGCTCCGAGACCTGATCCAGGAAACTCAAAGCTGTGTAACCTTCTTGCCCTGGCAACAGTATGCTCAGAGAGAACAGACATGCTCCCCCAGTGTCCTGATTGGCTTCATATGGAGTAGTTCCAGAGCATCACCCGCTGACTCCGTGACAACTGGTGGCAGTGCTGGGATAAACTGCACCCGGTGGACAGAGCATCCTGCAGTAAGTGACTGGGAAGCAGTAGAACGAAGGGGTATTTGCAAGAGACAGGCATGCTGAAGGCTCAGAGAGGTGCGGTTCCGGGAGGCACAGGAGCTTACAGCTTAACCCCGAGAGAGAGTGGACCCCAAGAAGGGCTGTCGCACTGAAGGGGTTCCTCCCAGGGACTGTGGGGAGCTGAGAGAGCACAGGCCTGTGAGTCCGTGACCATATGGGAACAGAGTGGAGATGGCCTATAACCATCTCCTTAAGAAGGACATTGGAGAGCTGTGCAGAGAGAGAGGGCTGTGCATTGGAAAGTTCACTAAGGCACAGCTGATTGCTCAGTTGGAAGAGGAGGATTGCTCTAAGGAGCCAGTTCCTGACCCAGCTGGGGGCGCGAGAGAGGCTGGGAGCAGCCAGGCAGCCCCAGGGCCTGCACCGGTTCCTCACCCAGCTGAGGCCATGAGAGAGGCTGGGAGCAGCCGAGCGTCCCGGAGACCCGTGTCCCCGACCAGCAGGGGGTCTCCACCGGGTTCCCCGTTGGTGGATCTGAGACAGATGGAATTGGAGCTGAGATTGAAGGAGTCAGAGGAGCATGAGAGACAGGGAAGGCATGAAGGAGAACATCAGAAGAGACAGCGGCAGCATGAACTGGCGATGGCTGAGCTGAGAGGCAGAAGGGCCCATCCAGGGGTGAGTGGGGATGGACCCCAGGGTGCCAACTTCTCAGGGAACCTCGACACTAAATTGCTGCCCCAAGTTAAGGAGGGGGGAGATATAGATGTCTGTCTCGCGGCCTTTGGGAAGGCTTACAATTGGAACCAGGCTGGCCCTCCGGAAAGGCTCTGGTGTCTAGCCCCCTTCCCGGGTCCCAAGGCCATAGAGCTATTTAGCCAAATGGGTGGGGTAGCAGACTGGCTCTCACTCTTGGCCCCAGCATATATGTTTGCGACTACTCTCCTGGGCTCAGGCCCCTCGGACCCCCAGTGGGAGTGGAAGGTGGTGGTCAATGGGGAGACATTCCTATGGTGGCGAGATCCTGGGACAGAGAGAACTGTTGTCAGGCACCGGGTGGTGCAGCCTCACCAGACCTGGGTGACGACACAAGACCTATGGACTCAGGCCTGCATAATGTAGTGAAGATGCTGGAACTTCAGGTTGGGACCCAGGGTTCCCATACAACATAACAAGGGAAAATCCCCACTTCATCACATCTTTCCTCCCTTTGAGACTGAACTGAGCAGGGTCACTTTAGCCAGTGGCTAAACCCTGGAAGAGGGGGAGTCCAGGGCTTCTGGCCCAGGACTCCCCAAGATGGACTTGGCTGAAAGTCACTGATTTCTGTGCTAACAAGTTCTGTTCTATTATGTTTCTGTCAAGTAATAAACCTTCTGTTTTACTGGCTGGCTGAGAGACACGTCTGACTGCGGAGTTGGGGTGCAGGGCCCTCTGGCTTCCCCAGGAGCCCCGCCCAGCCGGACTCGCTGCAGGAAGCGCATGATGTGGAAGGGGATAAGAACATAAGAATGGCCATACTGGGTCAGACCAAAGGTCCATCTAGCCCAGTATCCTGTCTTCCGACAGTGGCCAGTGCCAGGTGCCCCAGAGGGAGTGAACCCAACAGGCAATGATCAAGTGATCTCTCTCCTGCCACCCATCTCCACCCTCTGACAGAGGCTAGGGACACCCTTCCTTACCCATCCTGGCTAATATCCATTAACGGACTTAACCTCCATGAATGTATCCAGTTCTCTTTTAAACGCTGTTATAGTCCTAGCCTTCACAACCTCCTCAGGCAAGGAGTTCCACAAGTTGACTGTGCGCTGTGTGAAGAACTTCCTTTTATTTGTTTTAAACCTGCTGCCCATTAATTTCATTTGGTGGCCCCTAGTTCTTGTATTATGGGAACAAGTAAATAACTTTTCCTTATTTACTTTCTCTACATCACTCATGATTTTATATACCTCTATCATATCCCACCTTAGTCTCCTCTTTTCCAAGCTGAAAAGTCCTAGCCTCTTTAATCTCTCCTCATATGGGACCCGTTCCAAACCCCTAATCATTTTAGTTGCCCTTCTCTGAACCTTTTCTAATGCCAGTATATCTTTTTTGAGATGAGGAGACCACATCTGTATTCAGTATTCAAGATGTGGGCATACCATGGATTTATATAAGGGCAATAAGATACTCTCCGTCTTATTTTCTATCCCCTTTTTAATTATTCCTAACATCCTGTTTGCTTTTTTGACCGCCTCTGCACACTGCGTGGACGTCTTCAGAGAACTATCCACGATGACTCCAAAATCTTTTTCCTGATTCGTTGTAGCTAAATTAGCCCCCATCATATTGTATGCATTAGGGTTACCATATTTCAACAATCAAAAAAGAGGACAGGAGGAGCCCCGCCCTAGCGCCGCCACCGTCCTGCCCTAGCCCTGCCCCTGCCCCTTCCACTCCCTCCCACTTCCCGCCCCCCTCAGAACCCCTAATCCTCCCCCCCACTCCTTGTCCCCTGACTGCCCCCTCCTGGGACCCCTGCCCCTAACTGCCCCCCAGGACTCCACCCCCTACCTAAGCCTCCCTGCTCCTTGTCCCCTGACTGCCCCCTCCTGAGACCCTCCCCCCATCCTGACTGGCCCCCTAGGACCCTATCCCCTACCTGTCCCCTGACTGCCCCCTCCTGAGACCCTCCCCCCATCCTAACTAGCCCCGTAGGACCCTAGCCCCTACCTGTCCCCTGACTGCCCCAACCCTTATCCACATCCCCACCCCCAGACAGACACCAGGGACTCCCACACCCCATCCAACCACTCCCCACCCCCTGACAGCCCCCCCCAGAACTCCCGCCCCTCTGCTCCCTGTCCCCTGACTGCTCCGATCCCTCTCCCTACCCCCGCCCCCAGAACTCCCAACCCCCCCCCACTCCTTGTCCCCTTACTGCCCCCTCCTGGGACCCCTGCTCCTAAGTGCCCTCCAGAACCCCACCCCCTACCTAAGCCTCCCTGTTCCTTGTCCCCTAACTGCCCCCTCCTGAGACACCCCCCCACTCTAACTGCCCCCCTAGGACCCTATCCCCTACCTGTACCCCGACTGCCCAAAACCTTATCCACACCCCCAACCCCCAGACAGCCCCCCCCCAAACTCCCGACCCATCCAACCCTGCTCCCTGTCTCTTGACTGCCCCCTCCAGAACCTCCCTGCCCCTTCTCCGACCCCCTGGCCCCCTTACCGTGCCGCTCAGAACAGAGTGCTGCGGAGCGGCGCCCTGGGCAGCAGGGGAGGGGGAGGAGCTCCAGACTGCCGGAGGCCCGATGTGAACGGCCGGCAATCTGCGAATGCAGGGAGGGGGAGGGAGGGAGAGAGAGGAGGGGAGTGATCTCAAGTTGCAGGGGAGAGGAGGGGGAAGCAGAGGAGGGGCTCTGGCTGCCAGAGCCCCGTGCGAGTGGCACGATCCGGCCGGCTGCCCTGTCAGCCGCGCGCGCTCTGCATGGGGGGGGGAAATCCGGACATTTACAAATTCCCCCCAGACGCTATTTTTAACTCAAAAAAGCCGGACATGTCCGGGAGAATCCGGACGAATGGTAACCCTAGTATGTATAGTTGGGGTTATTTCTTCCAATGTGCATTACTTTACATTCATCCACATTAAATTTCATTTGCCATTTCGTTGCCCAATCACTTAGTTTTGTGAGATCTTTTTGAAGTTCTTCACAGTCTGCTTTGGTCTTAACTATCTTGAGCAGTTTAGTATCATCTGCAAACTTTGCCACCTCACTTTTTACCCCTTTCTCCAGATCATTTATGAATAAGTTGAATAGGATTGGTCCTAGGACTGACCCTTGGGGGACACCACTTGTTACTCCTCTCCATTCTGAGAATTTACCATTTATTCCTACCCTTTGTTCCCTGTCTTTTAACCAGTTCTCAATCCATGAAAGGACCTTCCCTCTTATCCCATGATAACTTAATGCTGAATGCTCCAAGGTCAGATCCAGGAAAGTCAAAGCTGTGTAAGCTTCTTGCCCTGGCGATCGTATGCTCAGAGAGAGGAGGCTCCCCCAGAGTCCTGACTGGCTTCATATGGAGTAGTTCCAAAGCATTGCCCAGTCACTCCGTGACAACTTCTCTGTTGGAGCTCCCAGCAATGTGGCCAATTAGTGCCAATTGCACTATTGGTATTTGCAATGTGGATAACAAAGTGCTGTGTTTTAAAAAAGCGAGAGAGAAAGAGACATTTAAAATCTGCAGAGCCCCCCCGCCTTAACTAGAACCATTATTGTAGGTCAAACCGGAGGCTTAAACTACTTGACAGTTTCTTTTTAAGCACAGAAATTCGATTACAGACATTTCACTTCTACTTCCTTCCATCTCCTCTTTCTTTGTGGAGGATAAAACATAACATCAATGAAGTGGGATACTTTGATCACCGAGCATTGTGCTAAATTCTATACATTCAAAATAACTGGTAGCAGCCGCTGCAAAAGCATGCAAAATACCAGCCTAGTTATCTCCAAGTGCACAGCTGGACAAAATGATTACAAGGCCACTTGTTCCATGTAGCCACACTACAGATTACACTGACAGGGCATGCCTGGTGAACATAAATGCAATTAAAACACAGAGTTAAGAGTCTGAAGAGGGAAATCAGGAAAAGAGTATTGATTTTTTAAACAAAATTAGCTTGGAAAATCTGTTTCCATTCAGTCCCCATTTATACTGAATAACTTCTCTGCTTACTTGATAGTCCTTACAATTATTATTTAACAGATACATTCATCGGGCCAGATCCTCAGGAAAGGGTTGAAAACAATAATCAATTTCAGATGGGGTTAATCTGTGTGGAAATGGAACTGCACTGATTTACACCCACTGAGAATATGGCCCTTTATGTTCAAACCACTGAAGAATGATAAGTAAGTGCATCATTCTAATAGATGCTGAGTGGGTGATTTACAGAAAATATTTTATGTTGAAATTTGCAGATTATAGATTAACCTTTTTCATTTCACCTTTCTGTGCTATAAAACAAGAGTTGGCTAGCATGTAGCAAGGATGGTGACAGCTATGTCAGATAGCTGTGAAAGGATATAAGACTACCTAATAATAACTTAGTTATATTAGGGATGTGCTGAGTATATTTTGTATCATTACCGTATCCAAATACAGTCCCATGTTTTATCTTCAATATGGCTGCCAAACTGTGCTCAGTTGGGGGCAGTGGGACCAAGGGTTATGCTACAAGGCTGCTCTAAGTTACACCCAGATGCCATGGGGTTGTTCTAGCAGCCACGGATCACCTGAGTGCCCAGTGCGCTTTCCCTGACACCATCATGTCCCCTACAGCAGGAGCTGTGAGACATCATGAGGTACGAGCTGGCTCCACTAGCCCTATTTCACCCAAGGTTTCCTCTATGTTGGGAGAATCCCAGAAAGTCATTTAGGCCACTTTCCAGCCCTTTTGGCATTTGAAAAGAATGGCACAAAAGAGCTGAACTGAGGTGACCCTGGGAGGATCTGGCCCTCAGGTTTCAATTATGCCTTGAAACCTTTGTTTGTCTCATGGAAGTTTTTCAGCTGAGAGAAAAAATTATTTGCGACTTTACGTGAGAATGAAAGAACATGCTGGGCGCACACGCTGCCCTCTGCTGAGAGCTGTGGCAGAAATGGCTCCAGACTTATAGTAAGCAGCAGCTCAGTGCTCTCCAGACCAGAAAGGGTATGTCTACACTGCCATTAAGCACTTGTGACTGGCTCGTGTCAGCTGACTTCTGCTCGCAGGGCTCAGGCTACGGGGCTGCTTAACTGCAGTACAGACATTCAGGCTCGGGCTGGAGCACAGGTTCTGGGATATCTCGCCCCCCATGGGGTACCAGAACTCAGGCTCCAGTCTAAGCCCAAAGGTCTAAGCCAAAATTAAACATCCCCGTAGCCTGAGCCCTGAAAGCCCAAGTCAGCTGACACAGGCCAGTAATGGGTGCTTAACTGCGGTGTAGGCATGCCCTATGAGTCCACCAAAAGTATTCCACAATCTCAAAGGCCAACTTTCTTTGTCTTCTCGACACTCACGTTTTCTCACACTGCACCATGAACAAAGGGCTAGAGCAGCCATATTTTAGGAGGGCGCAAAGAAGTCTGGGATATGGGTGGTTGGACTCAGGCCTGCATAATGTAGTGAAGATGCTGGAACTTCAGGTTGGGACCCAGGGTTCAACAATTCCTAACATGGGGTAACAAATGAGTGTAGCTGCTCAAGCCATAGCTTAACAAAGCCAGGTTCTGCTAACTCAAGTTCTATTAACCCTGGGCTTACATTGCAGTGTCAGCCTACCTTTAGACTCCATTAGAACCCTTCATTTGGTATCTACTGATTTATACTGGACTGTGTTGGTTTCTCCTGAGGGACCAAAAGCTCCAAAAACCATTAACTCCATAACTCCTTTTCCAACTGGAGCCTCCCTGTTTGTGGGGACAATTTGCCTCATTTCTTTCTTTTGACTAGATGCTTGATTTGTACCTCTTACCAGGTGCTTAGACATACAGGCCCATAGCCACAAAAGTATTTAGGCTCCTAACTTCCATTGAATTCAGAGGAAATTAGAAGCCTAAATACCTTCGTGGATCTAGGTCACAGCTACTAAGGTGAGCATCTGAAGCCAAACAACGGGTGCAAATGGAGGCTAAAACAGCAGAGCATCTCACCAGGTAGTGGACAAAAGCTGAGTCCTGCTGTAATTGAGTTCCATCCCTGTTCTCTGGGTTAGGATGAGTGTGGGTTTAAATTGGAATTTCATTCCCCCTTTTCCTTTTTTGTCTGGCTTCCTTCAATAATCCATAAGGAGCAGAGCCTAGTAATATTCTTGTGTCCAGCTTTTCCAAATGATCCTATTGTTCTCCTAATGTAATAAATTTTGTCAGGATTTCAGGCATGTGATATTACAGCAATTCTGTGTGTAGGTCTCAGAGCTTCTCTTTTTTCATTGACGCATTTATACATATTTTTGTACTGCACCTTGGAACATATGTAACAAAGCATATGAAAAGAACTTTCCCACACTGCCCCTCTGGTGTGCTCAGCCCTGCCTGACAGGAACCACCTCTGCCAAAGAGAGCAGACTTTGGTCTCATTGCCCTTACCTTCTCCACAGAAACTGCCACTGATGATGGGATTATGGAATAGAATGGAGAATGGAAGTTCCTCTCCTTGCGACTTTTCAGTCTCCTTTTTGTCCTTTGATCCACGAAGATGCTGCACCATCTAGTGGAAATATTTGATAACAGAAGAGCACTCGGTTTGGACGATTTCAACTCAATGACTCGCCTGAGGTTTGTAAACACAGAGTTATGGTTCTCTTAGAATTCAGAACCTTTACTATGGAGCTGGCAAACAGTCAATCAGGTCTCTGGCAATTCTGGGGGAAAACACATTTTGGGTCAAACCAAAACCAATTTTTTTTAAAGTTTCGGCTAATTAAGAAGTCGGGAAATTTTTGTTTTGTTTCAAGTCTGACCAATGTTTTGTTTCAAGTCTGACCATTTAAAAATGTTTCTTATTGTTTTTTAAATAAAATGTAAGGAAATTTTGAAATGATCTTTCAGTTCAAAGTGACTTTTCAAAACATTTCATTTTGAAAATATTGAAACAAAATACGTTGATATTTTTGGATTTATTTATTTGTCCTTTTCTGCCCAAAACTATTTGTTGACATCGAAGCAAATCTGTGAAATATTTCAGTGTCCATTCTTTACTGGAAAAAAGTTACATGCAACAAATGTCACCCAGCTCTACTTTTATAACCTGGGGAACTTGGCCCAATTACTATGGTCTGCAATGAAAGTTTCATAACAGCAATAGTCCACTATTTCAAAAAGGTTGCTTACAGCTGAATAGTAAAAAAGGAAGAAGGGAGATAGAGAAGGGAATAGTGACTGGTGCAGCAATCCAAAAATAGCAGAGTTAAGGAGGAAAAAAAAAGACTGAAAATTGGCAACCTGAATATAAGGCTTTTATAAAAACTGGAAAAGGATCCACAGTGCAAATTGCAAACAGATCCTGCATCAGAATACTGGGTGGTTTCATAGATTTCAGGGCCAGTGGGATCATTATGATCAACTACTGCATAACACAGGTCTGTCTATCTACTTCTATGGCCCTTATGTCACAGTATGTGAACTTCTCACAAGCATTAATGAATATATCCTCATAGCACCCTTGCGAGGTTAGGAAATATTATTCCCATTTTACAGCTGTGGAACTGAGGCACAAGCAGATGAAGTGATTTACCTGCAGTCACACAGTGAATCTGGGACCTGGGAGCTGAAACAAGATCACCTGAGTCCCTGTCCAATGCTTTAACCACAAGACCATCCTTGCTATGAAAATATATAACTCAGCTGGAAATTATGCCTACAAAAATCACAGCTCACCATATCTGATGCACAGTTATTCTTTTGTTTTGAGATGCTAACATTACTAGACACAGCCTGCAAAGCTGGTATTTTTGTCAGTCATCTTGCATAAGGAAAAGCATAGAGATTTCAAATGTTCTCTTTGCACAGAGACCATTTTATGTTCACAATGCTGCTTCTTCCTCTGCTCCTCAGATGTTTTGAAATAGATTCATGGTAATGTAGATGTTAAAACCTGACAGATGGCTCATGCAAGCTTTTGAATTAACAGATACCCTTGCGTGAGAGTGTTTCATAATTATTTAGTTATTCATCTCTGAAACTGTGGGAGGTGGAAGGGGAGTTGGTGATCCAGGTCACCTGCGTAGGACATGATGAAATTGTACCTTTCCTCTGGCACAGTCAAGGACCAGAGGCCCAATCCAAAGCCTATTGAAATCAGTAGAAATTTTTCTATTGATTCAATGACTTGGGATCAGGCTCGAGATAAGTCGGAGTGAATGAACCAGGGGAAAAAATTCTGTGAATGTGTATTCGAACTTAAAAGTGAATTTCATTTCAATTGTATTTGTTACCCATTTGAGATCACTTTCTGTAAACATTTAAATTCTTGAGCTTTTCCAGCTCTGATACTTGGAAATTTTAGCTTTCGTCTCCCCAAAACCAAGCTTCAAATTGTCGATTCATCTATAAAATTTGCAATTTGTGTAGATTATTCATAAAGTCCATGTGATATTTTTCTGCTTCCTAATTGGCTGATGTTTCTAACTAACCAAAACAATATAAATTGTGAATTACAAACATTACCATGGAAGAGACATGCTGTCTTTGCAACTAATCCTGCAAGAAGCTTTAAGGACCCATCCTCTCATGCAAAGCCCTTTGGCTCAATCATTAGTCAATAGGACTCCAAAGTTCTGCCCATGCTGATTCAGTTGCAGGATCGGGGCTGTGGTTAGTGAAGTTAGTTTTTAATTATATAAGTTGCATAAATTGGTAGCATCAGTTATACTGTGAATTACGAATTGTGGTCTCAGTTATGACATTGACAATATTTAATGGAAACAATATGCAGGGAAAGACCTGTTTGTTGAAGGAATTTGCTCTCTCTTCATCAACAAATTGCACAGAGGAAAAAAAGGCCAAAATTGTTGAACAAATGATTGAGAATCATTTACTTGGCTCTGAAGATGACATTTGTCATCCTATAAAATCTTTTCTGTTTCTTTCAGATGCCGGATGGATTTGTGGATCAACTTTTTGCATCTAAAATAATGTATATCAATTAGAAGCCTTACCATCTGCTAGCTATTTGATTCTTGGGAGTCTCAGGCCTGGCTGACATTTAAAAGTTTTTTGCTGGCATAATTGTGTCAGTCCAGGAGTGGCTCCCCCACTCAGCTTGCTGGCTTCTGTGAGTCCTTTGCTTAGTCACTTAACTCTCTCATAGAATGCCTGGGGAGTATGGGCACCTAACTAAGGGCTAGGAATGCCATTGCCTGGCAAGGTGCCTACGAGTTAGGTATAGCAATGCTAAGCATTGCAGCGCCCAAGTCCCTTTGTGGATCTAGCCCTAATTGGCTTGCCTAAGATCATGCAGTACATCAGTAGCAGAGCTGAGACCACAACCCAGGGACCTGTGCTCTATCTGCCAGACCACACTGCCGTCACAAGTTTGTGTTGCCTTCATCACCGGAGATCAATCATCAACTCTAGCAAGGACATACAGGAATGAGTAGCAGCTAGTGCTACCTAGGCTTTCTAGCAAGAACTTAATTCTACACATAATAATGCATTGCAACAAGAATAATTTCCATTGTCACCTAAAGAAGTGGCTCATCTGTAATTCCAGCTGGAGAGCAGAAACTGAATAATAAACAGACAATTCACGTTAGCTTTTGTCTGGATCACAAACAGAAAGAATCCATCTCTGGGTGTTACCAGGAAAGGCTGAGGGGTGACTATGAACACACCTCAGCAGCATTAAGGCAACAACTTCCAAACCTATTCATTTAATGGGGACAGCATTGATCAAAGTTTTATTTTCTGTACCTTTATTTTCCTATTTAATAATGAAGTTTAATTCAGAGCCAAATTGAAATGACTCCAAAACTGCAACCACCACCACAACAAAAACCCCAGCAACTGGGGTTTCCATCATTTGGAATGTTTATTTTCCTGAGCTCTTTGTTTTGTTTTGTGAAACTTACCCTTTAAAATTCAGAAACAGCTAAATGACAAACTGATATGCCTGAATAAAAAAAAATTTGTTATAATAAGAGCAATAATACTTTGCATTTATAACACAAGTGCCTTTCATCCATTCAAAGTTCTTCAAAAAAATCTGCATTTTTGTTGTAGCTGTGTCTGTCCCAAGATATCAGAGACACAAGGTGCGTGAGGTAATATATTTTATTGGAAAAGTCTCTCTCTCTCACCAACAGAAGTTGATCCCAAAAAAGATATTGCCTCCTCTACCTTGTCTTTCAAAAAAATCTGGCATGTATGTATTATCCCTCTTTTATGTTGGGAAAACTGAGGCATAAAAAACTTAAGAGACTTCTGCTAGATCACAGAGTTAGTCTAAGCTTTTCTTTTTTTTAAATCTGGAACCGGACATGAAACTAACTTCAAGTATATTTCGTGATCTTTCATTGTTGTGACCTTCATCCTCCCATGTGCCCTTCACCACTGTTTATTGTCATCCCTTTCTTTATAAAGTCTAGTATCAACTGTAAACTCATCAGCGTAGGGACCTTCGTAAAGTGCTTTGAGATCTGCTTGTGAAAAGTGCTCTATAAGAGCTATGTATCTTTATTATTTCATTTGTACCATGCACATCTCACTGTTAGACAATGTTCCATCGGCCTTCATGCCCTTGATAAAGCACTCCCAATGGGTAGAAAAAAATGTAGCACAAGTAAAGCAAATGTAAACGTACACTCACCGCTGGCAGAAAATGTGCCAGTTGCTTGGCTCTGTGGGAAAGTTAGCTGGGGCTTGAGACAGCTGAAATACAATTAAGATCTGCAACAATTCAAAAGCCAGTGAAGATACAGTAATGATGCAATTAAGAAAAATAAGACTTTTTCCTTTGCATGTAAGCCTTTCATTTGAGGATTCTGAAGTGATTTACAGGCATTAATTAAGATTTACAACCAGATTCTGAGGTAGGCAAGTATCCTACCCAAGCAGGCATATCATTAGAATTGAGAATGCAGTTCAATTTGCTAGATACAATATATAAAACCTTAAATAGTCTAAGACAGGGGTTCTCAAACTGGGGGTCGTGAAGTTATTATGTGGGGGGTCACAAGATATACCTATCCTATCTCATAGAACTGGAAGGGACCCCAAAAGGTCATAGAGTCCAGCCAACGGCGGCTCCAGGCACCAGAGCTCCAAGCGCGTGCCTGGGGCGGCAAGATGCGGGGGGCACCCTGCCGGTCTCTGTGAAGGCGGCAGTCAGGCTGCCTTCGGCGGCATGCCTGCGGGAGGTCCACCGGTCCCGCGGATTTGGCAGCGGGTACGCCGAAGGTGCGGGACTGGCGGACCTCCTGCAGGCATGCTGCCAAATCCGCGGGACTGGGAGCCTCCCGCAGGCGCGCCGCCAAAGGCAGCCAGCCTGCCGTGCTTGGGGCGGTAAAAAAGCTCGTGCTGCCCCTGAGTCCAGCCCCCTGCCTTCACTAGGAGGACCAAGTATTGATTTTTTCCCCAGATCCCTAAGTGGCCCCCTCAAGGATTGAGCTCACAACCCAGCGTTTAGCAGGCCAATGCTCAAACCACTGAGCTATCCCTGTCAGCTTCCAGCCCACACACTGCTTTACCTTGAGTAGTTATAATGGTGTTAACTATATTAAAAAGTGTTTTTAATTCATAAGGGGTGGTGGTAACACTCACAGGCTTGCTTTGTGAAAGGGGTCACCAGTACAAAAGTTTGAGAATCACTGAACATGGCTGTGTTAGAATTTGCCTCTTACTGATGCCCTGTTGGTACAGTTGGGATGCTGTCAGTGTTTAGGGCTGAACAACTCATGGGGACTTGCTAAAACAAGTAAAAGCATCATGACTATGAAATTTACTCCTACTCATGGGCCGTCAGAGCTCAGGTTAGGCAACCTTGGGGCATAATTCGGGGCTTACCTTTGCAGGGAGATTTTTTCCTGTTTACTGGTGCTGCAGTCAGGAGAACTACAATGGCAGCTGAAGAGTGGAGGCAGTTGTCTCTGCCCACTGATGACAGTGTATGTGTGTTTATTGCTTTACATTTTTTACAGTGCCCATGTCCACAGCCCTGGAAAAGTAAACTGGACAGAAAGTCTAATGCGTTACATAAAATTAGGTGCACTATCAGTGTGCTAATAAAATGGATGGCTTCAACTGCTTGGTCAATGCCATAGGTTAGGGGAGCCATTTCTCAGTACCTTAAATTATTGTCTCTACCTAGAGCACACAGTGATGAGGCTAATATCAATTTAGAGCTACGTTACCCAGAAGCTGATTCAAGAGGTAGCAATGGTTGAGCCACTAAATAATAGCAACCAAACTAGCACCTTGACACTAACCTTTTGAAAGGGTGATTTTTAACAGTCTAAAAGGTAAACCAAACTGTAAATAAAGGAGAGTTACCTGTTCCGTAACTGGCGTTCTTCGAGATGTGTTGCTCAGGTGTATTCCACAGTAGGTGTGCATGCTCACCACGTGCACCGGTGCCGGAAGTTTTTCCCTTAGCAGTACCCGTAGTGGGGGAGCCCCGCTGCGACCCCTGGAGTAGCACCTCTATATCGCGCTATAAAGGGGGCTGCGCGCTCCCCCCACCCTCAGTTCCTTCTTGCCAGACAACTCCGACAGAGGGGAAGGAGGGCGGGACGTGGAATACACCTGAGCAACACATCTCGAAGAACGCCAGTTACGGAACAGGTAACTCTCCTTTATTTACAGTTTGGTTTACCTTTTAGACTGTTGATCAGATTAGTCCCTCTCACAGGTAACTGAGCAGCTGTTTGGGCCCCAGCATGCTCCTATTGAGTTCAGTGGCACAAACTACAGCCCAATATGATTATAAAATAATGTTTACATCAGATACAGCTGAGGTAATGTAGTTTCAGTACAATGGCCTTATCCGCCTTAATTACTTCCTTTACTCCTTACTAGTCCAACAGATCTGCCGGTTCTCTCACAGGCTTCCTGCTACTGCTATACTTAGATAATATCTTATTTGTTTGTGGGTGCTTCGCTCTTTGCTCTTCAGATTCCACCTCCCTGCGCCATTTCCATCTTACCTTTTAAAGGTCATAGTTTATGCTTCTTTCCATTGGCTTCCGTAGGGATTCCATTTACTGAAGGACTGGGTGGTAACCTCTTGTTCATGTGACTCGATTAAGGTTGCTTGAGTAGCCTCCAGGCTGAGTGTAAGGATTTTAACGTCCTTACTTTTGAACGTAGGGTCCTTATGACTCGAAGAAGAGTGATTGCTCATGTGTATTCCACAGTAGGTGACTCCAAGCTATACCTGATGGAGGTGGGTAGGAGTTTAAGGGTTACCCGGGCAGAGTACCGCCCTACCAAACCCGGCGTCATCCCGCGTTTGGGAGACGATCGCATAGTGCGACGAAAAGGTGTGGACAGAGGACCATGTAGCAGCCCTGCAGATGTCCTGAATAGGGACATGAGCCACATAGGCAGCTGACGAGGCCTGAGCTCTTGTCGAATGAGCCTTTACTATAGGAAGCAGGGGAACCCCTGCCAGGTCATAACATGTGCGTATGCACGAGGTGATCCAGCGAGAAATCCGCTGGGTGGAAACCGGTCGCCCCCTCATGCGCTCGGCCAATGCAATAAACAGTTGTGGGGATTTCCGGAATGGCCTGGTTCTGTCTAGGTAAAAAGCCAGCGCTCTACGCACATCTAACATGTGCAGGTGCCGTTCCTCATTGGAGGAATGGGGCTTAGGACAGAAGACTGGGAGGAAATATCCTGATCCATGTGAAAAGGAGACTACCTTCGGCAGAAAAGCCGGGTGCAGGCAGAGCTAGACCTTATCTCTATGGAAGACCATATACGGGGGCTCGGAGTCAGGGCCCTAAGCGTCGAGACCCGGCAGGCTTAGGTGATAGCCACCAGGAACGCCACTTTCCACAACAAGTGGGACCAAGAACATGTGGCCAAGGGCTCGAAAGGGGGTCCTGTGAGGCGGGAGAGCACTAGGTTCAAGTCCCAGAGCAGGACCAGGGGTCTAGCGTAAGGGAAAGCCCGATCCAGCCCTTTTAGGAACCGGGACGTCATGTGGTGTGAAAACACCGAGTAGCCCTGCACCGGGGGGTGGAAGGCCGAAATGGCTGCCAGGTGCACCCTGACCGAAGAGGGCGCCAGCCCTTGGGTCCTAAGGGACAGGAGGTAATCAAGGATGAGTTGGATAGATGCGGAGGAGGGGGAGGAACCCTTCTCCCTCGCCCACTTGGAGAACCGATACCATTTAGCCAGGTAGGTTCGATGTGTGGACGGTTTCCTGCTCTCCAGCAGGACCTGTCTAACCCACTCAGCACACCTCCCCTCATCCTCATTTAACCATGGAGCAGCCACGCTGTCAAGTGGAGCGCGGCCAGGTTGGGATGGAGAAGACATCCTCCCTCCTGGGAGAGGAGGTCCGGTTGAAGCGGCAGCCTGTGCAGGGGGGCCACTGAAAGCTGCAGGAGGGTCTCGTACCAATGCTGATGGGCCCAATCCGGGGCTATGAGGATAATCCACGCCCCGTCCGCCTTCACCTTCTGTAGGACCTTGCCTATCGGGGGGAGGGTGGGAAGGCGTAGAACAGGCGGCCTGACCATGGGATTAGGAATGCGTCCGATATCGCCCCTTCGCCCTCTCCCGCCCTGGACCAGAATTGTGGGCACAGGCGATTCTGGGCGGTGGCGAACAGATCTACCTGGGGAGTGCCCCACTGTAGGAAGAGCCGCCTGGCCACCTCCCTTTGTAGAGACCACTCGTGTTGTTGGGAGAAAAACCTGCTTAGGTGATCCGCGAGCGTATTGCGCTTGCCGGGCAGGTGAAAAGCCCTCAGAAGGATGTTGTGGGCTATACAGAACTCCCACAGGAGCTGGGCTTCCTGGCACAAGGCCACGGAACGCGTGCCCCCTAGTCTGTTGATATAATACATCGCGGTCGTATTGTCCGTTAGGACTCTGACCACCTTTCCACCTAGGTGCTCACTGAAGGGTACGCAAGCCAGGTGCACCGCCCTGAGCTCCCTGACATTTATGTGTAGGGACAATTCCGAGGGCGACCATCTGCCCTGGGTTTCGAAGCTCCCCACATGGGCTCCCCATCCCAGGTCCGAGGCGTCCGACACCAAATCTAGTGTGGGAGGGGGCTCCCTGAAGGGGACACCCTTTAGCATGTTGCTTGGGGGGGACCACCATTGCAGGTCGGCCACTACATAGGGTGGCAACGTGACGACCTTGTCCAGGCCGTCCTTGGCCTGGGAATACTGGGAGGCCAGCCAGAGTTGGAGGGGCCTCAATCCTGAGCCTGGCATGTTGCACCAGGAAGGTGCATGCTGCCATATGGCCTAGGATTTGAAGGCACACCCGTGCCATGGTCACAGGGAAGGCCATGACCAAGGCGATGAGACCTTTGAGCGTCTCAAATCTGTCCCGGGGGAGGGAGGCCATGGCCGCCAGCAAGGCTAACAGCGCCCCTATGAAGCGTATGCGCTGAACTGGAACTAACGTGGACTTTTCCTCGTTTACCACTAGGCCTAGACTCATGCAGGTGTCTAGCAGGAATTCCATCTGCGCCTGCACCTGGGACCGAGACTTGCCCTTGAGCAGCCAGTCATCCAGGTAGGGGAAGATCTGCAGCCTGTTCCTCCTGAGGTGGGCTGTGACCACTGCCATGCATTTGGGTGGTTCGGCACCCGAGGACTGCTCTCGGTGCCGAGGCAGGGACATTGAGGGTGCTTGGAATGCCCCAGCCACGGAGCAGGGCCTCGGCGGTGCGGGCGCCTGGGGCCACGGTGCCCACTGGCACCACTGTACTTGCCATGGTGCCCCTTGCCACTGAGCCGTCTGAGGTCCTACCAGGGTAACATGTTCCTGGGGGACGGTGCGGCCCAGGGACGGACGGCTGGGAGTCGAAGCGGAAGTGACCGAGGAGCGCACGGTGCCGTAGGAGCGGCTTGACCAGTCCCGTCCATGTCGGGTCCGGCCCCGGGATTTAGACCTCGACGACGATGAGACATATACGTCGGAGGTGCTATCTCTGGAGTCCCGTCGGTGACCGCGGCTGTGACGCCTTGGTGCCAGTGACTGTCGGGATGCACTCCGAGCATGGTGTGCGCTGTGGTATGATTGGAGGTGCCGATGGCGTCGAGACCTGCTATTACTGCGGCTGGACGAGGAGCATCGACACTTTCTGTCCCGGCGCCGGCGGCCCTTGTGGGCCGAGGAAGACTCCAGCAACTCGCTCCCAGGCGACCCCGACAACGGAGTGGAGGTCTGTCGCGGGCTACGGGAAGGCCCCGCGAATCGAGCGGGGACCTCGACCTACGACCTGGCCGGTGAGGGCTGGTGGGCGCCCAACGGCAGCTTTCCTTGGGACCGGGGCCCCAACTCGGGCGGCCCGCTCGGTACCGGCATGACGAGGATGTCGCGCGCTGCCTGAGCTGCCTCCGGCGTCGACGGAATCCTCATCGTCGGGGAGGCGCACGCGGACGGGGTCGGACTATTCCGCTCCACACAAGTCGGAGGTCTGGGTCCCGAGGGGGATTGTGGACTGCCCAACTCGGGTCCGGCCTCACCCCTGTTCTTGTCTCGGCGCCGCTGGGTCTTGCCTTGTTTCTTGGCAGGGGAGCGGTGCCTACTGGTGGATGGGGCTTTGCTTCGCTCCACACCGAGGATGCGGTGCTCAGCGCCGGGTCAGGTCAGCGCGCCGGTACCGGGGCCAGTGCCGACTCCATAAGCAGGGCCCGGAGTCGGATCTCACATTCGTGCTTAATCCAGGGCTTGAAGGACTTACAGATTTTACAGTGCTCACTTATGTGAGCCTTGCACAGACAGCGAAGACACTCGGAGTGTGGATCGCTTCTGGGCATGGAATTGCGAGAAGAGTCACACGACTTGAAGCCTGGGGCTCGGGGCATGCCCGAGCCAGGCTACTAACTGTAGAAACTAGTAACAGTCGACGATCGTACTACTAAGGAAGACGCTGCAGCAATGCTGGAGCACAAGTTCCGACTACCTTCACTGGCCGCAAGAAGGAACTGAGGGTGGGGGGAGCGCGCAGCCCCCTTTATAGCGCGATATAGAGGCGCCACTCCAGGGGTTGCAGCGGGGCTCCCCCACTACGGGTACTGCTAAGGGAAAAACTTCCGGCACCGGTGCACGTGGTGAGCACGCACACCTACTGTGGAATACACATGAGCAATCACTCGAAGAAGAAGAATGGCCTAATCAATCAGCATCTAACAAGGACAAGCAGGGGAGTGTCAATAGCATCCCTCTTTTGGGGACTGGTGAATGTGCTTTAGGTGCCTTTAGATTGTATGACAGGTAATGTCTAGCTAGTATTTATTGACTCAGACCAATAAGTGGAAATGAAATGGGGTTGGTTTGCTAAAGCATTGAGACACTTCCCTGTGCAAGTATAGCCACTTTCTTGTCATGCTTCATAGCAATGTACCTGAGAAAGCGTCCTTCTTGGAGCAGTACAGCTGATGCTAAATACAAGTCAGTTCGCTACATCCTTCACTGCTGGAGGTTACTGGGAGGATTGTGCTGCAAGCTGGAACGGGGCAGTGTAAACACGCAGCGCTTGTTACACGAGCGGAGCAACCGACTTTGTCAGCCCCTCTCTCCGCCCTCACCCGCTCGGCCCTGCGGAACTGTAGCGCGCAGACGGCCCCCAGCGAGGCTAAAACTTACCCCGGCTGCCCCCACCCTGGAGCATTTCAACTAGCTGGACGTCGCCTCTCGGGGGCACCACTGAGGACTCCGTTTCCTGATGCGCGATATTTGCCTCGTGCTGCTTGTATTAATGAATTGCTATTCATAGTTGAACTCGTCTCTTGCAGCAGCCTGAGCTGGGGGGGGGGGCTTGGCCGGCCTGCAGGCGAGGGGCCGCTGCAAGGCGACAACGCTCCGCTAATTTCTAGCCCGTCCCTCCGCGATTGAAGCGAGCCTTGCCGTGGCCCAGCCCCGCGGCCGGCCGGACTGTGGGAGCTTCGCCAGCCGGGTCTGAGTCCAAACGCCCTCTGGAGCCAGGTCTGTGGGGTGGGGGGGATGAGGGGCTGCCAGGCTGAGCTGCGGGCTCCCTCCCCGCCCGCTCGGCTAGCCAAGGGGCACCGCCAGCGGCCGGCCCGCCGAGGGGCTCCATGGCAGCCCGGTTCCCGCCTTCTGGGGAGGGGGCGGCGCTTCAGTGGCTCCGCGGGGCTGCCCGGCGGGGGTCCAGGCGTGCTACTGAGCCGCGGCCAATGCGCTCCCGCCGGGGCGTGTCAGGCCCAGCCGCGGCAGGTATATAGCGCTGGGCCAGGCGGGCCGGCTTCGGCTTCCTACACGCGCTGCGCTCCCGCGGCTGCCAGGTCACGTCAGGCGGGGACGATCCGGGGAGCGGGCGAGAGACTGGGCGGGCAGCAGGGGAGCGAGCCCGCTTGGCGCCCGGCAGATCCCCAGCGTGGCTGGGCGTGACTCCCGCGGGAGAAAGTCCCGGCCCCCGGCTGCAGCACCATGAACAGCTCCCTGGCTCCGCAGGTGCATTTCGCGGGCGGCTCTCAGCCCCACGACTCGCGGGAGTGGAAGGCGGTGATCCCCGCTTTGCTGGGCGTCATCTGCCTGGCGGGCTTGGCGGGGAACGCGTGTGTCATCGGCATCCTGCTCTACAACGCCAGGCGAGGGAAACCCTCCCTAATCCACTCCCTGATCCTCAACCTCAGCCTGGCGGATCTGCTCCTCCTGCTCTTCGCTGCGCCCCTGCGGGCAGCCGCTTACTCCCGCAGCGCCTGGACCCTGGGCTGGTTCGTCTGCAAAACCTCCGACGGGTTCCTCCACACGTGCATGGCCGCCAAGAGCCTGACGACCGCCGTGGTGGCCAAGGCTTGCTTCATGTACGCCAGCAACCCGGCCAAGCAAGTGAGTATTGAGCCCCGCACGATCTGTGCGGTGCTGCTGGCCACGTGGCTGGTGGCCCTGGTGAGCTCCTTGCCGCTCTGGCTCTTCAGCACCCTCCGGGAGCTCGCGCCGGGCTCGCCCGCGTGCGTCGTGGCCGTGCCAGCCCCCGCCCGGGAGTTCATGGCTGCCTTTGTCAAGCTCTCCCCCCTGCTCGTGTTCTGCGCGCCCCTCCTCTGCGCCTTCCTTTATTTCTGGCGCGCTTATGGCAGGTGCCAGCGCAGGGGGACCAAGACCCAGAACCTGAGGAACCAGATCAGATCCAGGCGCCTTACACTCATGCTGCTGAGCGTCACTGTCACCTTGGCCGTGATGTGGCTGCCGGAATGGATATCCTGGCTGTGGGTCTGGCACCTAAAGCCAGCAGGCCGATCTCCCCCCGAAGGCTTCCTGGCTCTGACCCAAGCCCTTATGTTCACCATCTCTTCAGCCAACCCTCTCATCTTCCTGGTGATGTCTGAGGAATTCAGAGAGGGCTTTAAGGGCTTGTGGAAAAGGCTGACCCTGAAAAAGCCTCTCCCTGCCACAGACAACCAGGAAATCCCAGCTGCTAACTCTGAGGTTCTCCCCGATTCGGTCCCTTCTCCAGAGCCAGTGATTGCCGAGCAAGAGAAAGAACTCCCAGCTGCCCCTCAGGACTTAGAAAGCCTGGAAAAGAAGGAGATGCCCGTCTTTCCAGATGTAGAGCAATTCTGGCATGACCGAGAAGCAGCTCCCGATGCTCAAGACAATGACCCTATTCCTTGGGAGCACGAAGAGCAAGAGACAGTAGGCTGTGATCAATAAGGTGGTTGGAGACTAGAAAGCTACAGAAGTTTTACGCAGAGGAAGGGTCTTGTCAGTATAGTTTTGTTACTTACCACTGTGCATAAGGGATACTGAAGACATGCAAATAATGTTACACTGATGAAATTCTTACCATTTCCTGTGCTCATTAAATGTTTGATTTCCTAATCTGTTACAATATTCATACTTGCAGTATTATTGTAACCCTGTTGGTCCCTGGATATTGCAAACTTGAAGAAGAGCTCTGTGTAAACTCCAAAGCTTGTCTCTTTCACCAACAGAAGTTGGTCCTGTAAAAGGTATCACCTCACCCACAATATTGGGGGTGTGTGTATGTGTGTATATATGTATATCAGGGCAATGCATTTATAGTTCAAATCCTGACTCAAAAATTTTGGTGAAGTGTCTTCTCTGAAATACTTATGTTTTGCACTTCAGTAGCCAAAATGGAGTTAGTTTTTTTTTTAAAAGGTGTTTTAGAGACTCGAAATTCAGAGAGCAGAAATAAGAAGAACTGACACAAACCTAACGAAGTAGTTCTTCTTAACAAGCAAGGACAAACTAGTGAGCTGAATTTCAGCATCTGTCTAAATGTCAGAAAGCTAAAACATTAGTATTTACAAACATACAGTACAGATCATGTACCTTTTTGAATTTTCTGGTTTAAGTGCTGCAATGACTTCCGTAGAATTCAATAGTTGTATGGAGTGACAATGCAGAATTTGACTGCTGCAGCTGAAATATTTTCAGAAATATTTTTTTATGAGACAACTTAAAACATGCACTGAGGTCTGAAAAGGTAGGTGAGGTTTGCTAACAGGCCAGAGTTGTCTTTCAGAACCAAAACAACAATCCCTTCTTTCTGAATGTGCATTATAGAGATGAAGGTATATTTAGGCACCTTGTTTTAAGCTAGACATGATTTCTCCCTTCCTCAATGAAAATGTTTCATGCCCATTTTGTAAAGCACTTATAAAGTATAAGAGTTGTCAATGTCAGTTTGTTTTCAACTGTGAATAAAAAGTGAAGTTGGTTTGCCTTACTTAGATCCAAAAAATCATTATCTTCAGTTCCCTGAAATTCAAAGGAGACATTTCTTCTAGTTAAGTAGCAGTGAAGGGACTGTTTTATAAAGCTGTGCTGATATGGTCATTGAGATAGTCATAAATTCAAGAGGAATTAATAGAATAGCATTGTATCTTAACATGGTGATCGGTTTCTATGTGAACACTCCAAAATGTAGAGTTGAGAGAATTTCTCACTAGTGCTAAATGCTGTCCTCAAACCTCTCCAGCTCTAGTGAATTTAGCCATTGGTCCTACCTTGTGAATTACCCCAAGTATTTGGAAATAGGAGCTATCCTACTCATTGCAGCAGCCTCAGACTCTCAGCACCAGACAATGCCCATTATGTATCAGACAAGAGCAAACCTTAACATGACTGTATGGTTGTATAGCTTAAAGAGAAAGATGAGGGGTAACTTCATTAGTCTATAAATACCTACACGGGGAACAAATATTTAATAAGTTTTCAATCTAGCAGACAACAGTATAACACAATCCAATGGCTGGAAATTGAAACTAGACAAATTCAGACTGGAAATAAGGTGTAAACTTTCAACTGTGAGAATAATTAAACATTGGTACAATTTAACCAAGGATCATGGTGGATTTTCCATCATTGACCATTTTTAAGATCAAGACTGGATGTTTCTTTACAAGATCTGATCTGGGAATTATTTTGGGGAAGTTCTGTGCTATACAGGTCAGACTAGATGATCTTATCTTGCCTTAGAATCTCTGAATTAATGAGACAGATGTGTTGTTGTCAGGCAGAGTTTGAGCTCAACCCTTTTTTTTCTGATTAACTTTCCAGTGAGTTTCTGAGTCTCAAGACTGCAGCAATGGCTGACAGCGTTTCATCTGTGCATGGGTAGGAGGTCACAACTGTTCCAATCCACTAGTTATCCTAGCCGTGTACCTCCAGTTTAGACTACTTTACCACCACCACACTGGGGCTACACTTAAGTCCACTCAAATTTCAGCTAGCGCACAATCTGGCAGGCCTGCTTTCTTACTAGCTTCACACATTAGATAGAAGGCACCATTACGCCCAAGCAGGGAAGGGCTTTCAGTTGGATTGAGTGCAATTCAGGGTACTGATCTATAAAGTCTGTCATGATTTGGATACCTGGCATCTCAGGATACGTCTACCCTGCAAAGAAAAATCCACAGCTGGCCTATGCCAGCTGATTCAGGCTTGGGCTGCAGGGCTATTTTGTTGCTGTGTAGAAATCTGTGCTTGGGCTGGAACCCAGGCTCTGGAAACCTGGGGTTGGAATAGTCCAAGAGCCTGGTCTCCAGCCTGGGCCCAGAAGTCTACATGGCAGTGAAATAGCCCTGCAGCCCAAGTCGGCTGGCATGGACTAGCAATGGGTTTTTCTTTGCTGTGTAGACATACCCTGAGAGGCCACCTCACTCCCCATGCTTCATTCTGGCAGATCTGACATTCACATACCACTAAATTCCACATTTGCATGGGAGTAGACTAGAAGCAGGTCATTCTTAGTCAGAGGGCCCTTTACATTGCTCATTTAGTGAGATGTTAAGAGGGGATGGGAAGGCCCAGATGGTTTTGTCCAGATATGCTGGTTTACACACCCAATAAAGAGATTTTATAAGTATAGTGGGGGGTGGGGTGCACTATTAGTACCGTGCTTAAGGTTGTAACTTGATGTCAAATTTTACAAGATCTTACCTATGACCCACTATAGTTTGTGTGTGTGTGTCTTAAGGAGGAGCTGGGGAGAACGTATCACTTTTTTATGCTTTTGATTTTTAGGTTTTATTGCTAGTGCATTTATAGAAAAACTGATTAAATGTTTGCTGCTTAAACACATTTTTGCAGTGTTAATTTGGGCAAAATTTTCTTAGATCTGTCTGTGATCTGGATTCTCTGAGTTCTTGGAATTTAGATCATGTCAGTTTGTGTGTGAGAAAAGTGCCTAACATGGGAGGGCCTATTAGTACTACTGTAAAATACATGTTAATAAACTATGTAAGAGGAGAATTTTCACCTTTACCTAAACTTCATGGGTAATACAACTTTGTTAAAACTACAGAAAGTTGAGATCATATTCTAGTGAACAAGACCCCCCCAGCTGGCAAGGAGTTAGCCACTTGATTTTTTGGGACCTGGAGCACCAGCAGTCTCACATAACAGCAGTCCAACAAAAATTCATGACAAACCGATTTCTCTCATTCCAAAAATCTTTTTTTGGAGAAAGGAAGGACGAGTCAAATGGAAGAGAGCTGTCTCCTATCAGAAAGGTAGGAACCCACCATCACCACAAAGACACAGATTAAGTACCGAAGGAATACTCACTCTCTTTCAACATCTCAAGTACAATGAACAAAAAAGGATCGAGGGATTAAGCAAACATACACAGATTTTGAGATTTTTGCTGTCTTTCAAATTTTGTATTGTATTTGCACTTGAATACGAGGGTCTAGTATCAAAATTTCATTTGTCTACATGATTTATCACTAACTCATTTTGTCTCATTAGGCAAATGGTCTGTTTCAGGATAGCTAGTGTTAGTTTGGATTTGTTGTTGTTGTTAAAGAGACATCTTTGAGATTTAACAAACTTATTAAGCATGTTCAATCCATATATAAAAAGGGTTGGTTTATTGTAGTTCAAATACATAAACTAAACAATCCCAACATTTCAAAATTAAACTTTAGAAACACAAGTTTAACATTCATAACAGGAGTATAGTTTACAAGAATTACCCAGAAGGGAAATCCACAGTCTAATTCAGAAGTCAGTAAAGATCACTTTATGGTAAATAAAAATATGTTTATACAACCGTCCTGTTCTGGGAACCATTGTTATTTACTGTGTTTCCAATTTTGAGCAAAAAATTATCAGACAAATCTTCACTTGGGCAAAAGAAACCTGATTTTGCCTGTACTTCAAAGTGGGTGGGGGGAGGGGGGAGAAATAAAGCAGACCCGTGAACAAATTCAGAATGGTGTTTAATTTGGTCTCTGTGGGCCTAATTCTTCACTCACATCACTGTCACTCTATAGACTTTAATAGACTTTATTTGCTTTCACCCTTGTAAATCAGAATTGAGAATCAGACCCTTTGTTTTCAGATTTAATATTTTTTTTACTGTTGCCTTCAGCACTCAATAGTTTAACTTGAGACAGTGTTTTGTCTGTTAAAACAGCTGAACTTCGGTAACCATTAGGAGGAAATTTGTGGTACTTGTGTAGTTTAGTTCAAACCACAAATGTCAATCATCCTTAAGACTTGCATATATAACACTGCTGAAAAGAATGCCTCCAAATATCACTGACATCCACACCTCATATACAGATATTCCATTGTTCTGAGATCTAAAATTACTAGACACAGCCTGCATGGTTGGGATTTTTGTCAGTCATGCCACACAAAGAAAAGCATAAATATCTTAAGTGTTCTCTTTGCACAGAGACCATTTTATGTTCACAAATGCTGCTGCTTCCTCTGTTCCTCACATCGTTTTCAATAGGTTCACGGTAATGTAGATGTAAAAACCGGACAGATGGCTCATGCAAGCTTTTGAATTAACAGACACCCCATTGTGAGAGTATTTCATAATTATTTTGTTGTTCGTCTTGTAGGCTCTGAAGCTGTGGGAGGTGGAGGGGGACCTCGGCGGTCCAGGTCATCTACATAGGATACGATGAGCTTGCGCCTCTCCTCTGGCACACAGTCAAGTACCAGATAACGCTTGTCATTCTGTAAAATCTTTTCTACATCTTTCAGGTGCTGGTCGGATTCTTGGATCAACTTTTTGGATCTGAAATGAAGTATAACAGTTACCATCTGGGCAGCTGTCTGGGAGCCTACATAAAATGCGTTGGGAATCTTAGTCCAGTTACTGGTGGTAGATGTCCAAATTACAAAAACTACCCGCACCATTAGAACCTCTCTTGACAGTGTCAGCAGATAGGTCAAGCGCTGAAAGGGCATAGAGACTGAGCTATCCTCTCACCTATACAGATGCCCCATCAGGTCAGGGGTGAGGCACATTGGCAGGAATGCGTGTGTAAAAAATCTTGCACTGCCACTGCCTGTGCTGTATCTGTTCTGTGGATAAACAGAAGACTTCAGTCTTAATGGCCGCCAGAACCATTTATCAGCATTAAATGAACCACAAAAATGTAAAAATAAGAAAAAAATAATCACAATTGAAATTAAGCACTCAAGAAGAAGCAAACTATTAAAACATGGACGTTAAATTCCCAGTTGCAGCCCAGTTTGATTGATGCATCAATCTGGCTACCGCATCAATTTCAGACTGCAATTCAGCCCACTGAGAACAGCAGCAACTGAAATAGAGCTCCAATACTTTACATACAGCACTGGCTGCAAAGGGAAACAAGAAACTGATTAGGATCTAATAAACCTAGTCAGCACCCTTCTACCTCGAGCTCTTTTGCTTCTGGAATGGGAATCTGCCTAGGCCCGTAACATTTTGCAGTAGGCTCCAGACCAGACGGACTTCAACAATTAACTTATTTGTAAAGCTAATACTCAAAGCCCACTGAAGTCAATGGGAGATGTGTTTTTATTTTAATGGGGGTAGGGTTTCACCCTTTGTCTTTTCTCCAAACTCCCACTAACATCACTGGAAGTTTCACTGGGTATTAAGCAGAGTATTCAGCCCTAATTTTTAGGCCTGAACCAAGGATCCTAATTAAACGGTAATTTGGCTTCACTACAGAATGAGCTGAATCGCTTGACAATGTATTCAAAATACCCCAAACAATGCTCTCAAGCAAAACAAAAATCCAAAAAGCCCCTGCTATAGAATAGTTGTCAACACTTGATAATAATCAGTGCAGAAACCAACATACAGTGATGGACCTCTCACTACTATGCAACTTCATAGACAACCTAGTAATCTACAATTTTTGCAGTAAAGCTCCTCAGACACTGGTCTATAAATGTTAAATGGGAGGAGAAAGTGAAATTCAGTTCGTCAACACACTTAAGGTACAGTAAAGAAAAGTCTTTGCTCTTCTAAGACACTGACACACACCTGTACGTTATAAATTTGGTCTCTTTCAATAGCGTTCTGAAGTCAGCTTTGGCAGTAATGTATTTGTCTCTGATGTACTCTTCAAACTCCCTTTGTTTTTTCTGCATGAAGAAAAAGAGTAATACCATAGAAAATGTGACGGTAGATTATAAAGTACTTCATATTAATTTACAGTGTGTAAGAAATAATTTTATTATAACTAGTTTAAAGAGCATTACAGAAGTGTTTTTTAATTAAGATTTTTAAAAAAGCAAATATCTGATTGACACAGTGATATAGTTATATTCGTGTGAAATGGAATCCATTTCAACAAGCATTCACTCTCTTTTGCTTTGAATATCGTGGGAAGGCTAGTAGCAATGAAGCAAGACAATTTCTTACCCTGTCACTGGAAGAGAACTTAATGCACCTGGGATCTTCTTTAATGATTTTTTTCACTTCTTTCCATGTTGATGTTAAAGTAATCTTTCAAAAGAGGCAAAAACAGTTCAATATTGCAAATTATATTTAGAGTCTAAGCATACAGTACATATGATCACTTTCCCGAGAGTCCTGAAATCCTCAAGCATAAGGGGGCAAACTAAGGACATAGTAACAATTTTCCTTTTTGAACTCTTGTTTTCTGTAAACTGGTGGATTTTAAGAGAAAAGTCCTCACAAAATTATGACAGTTTCTTATAGTTTAAATTCTAACAGTTCTTCCTAATGCATATTTGGATAATTTCAACAGCATGTTTGTATGCGTAAAAACAGCAAAGTATAGAAGCCCCAGCTCAAAGTCAGATATTCATCATTTTAATTTATTTTAGTCTACCATATAAAAAGTGATTAGAATATTAGATACTCCTCTAACCAATATTTAATAAAACTGCCTCCTGAGACTTGAAGAAAGTTATGATGAAGCCAGAATGAGATAAAAGGGAGGCAAGAAGTCACAAAATAACAAAGAAAGGAGAGAGAGCTTTAAATAGCATCGGTATAGAGTTGAAAGTTAAGAATGAATTTTGTAGTTAAGATAAAAAAGACAAGGTGAAGGATAGCATTCCGGAGGCTTGCCCACCGCTATTTATTAAGACAAGTTATTGGGTAGGTAGGAACAAAGACAGAAGATTAAAATGCTCAAGACATTAAGGGACTGTGTCATAATAGAAAGTGTCAAATAATGCAACACTGAAGAGATGTGGAAAAGCCAATGGAAAATGAATGACGGTCACTGACTACAAAAACGAAACCAGGTTCAAGAGCGTGAAAAGACAATGTGAAAATGGACCACAACATTCAAGGTGGTTACTGTGGTATAACTGGTTAGGTGAGAAAAAGATTATTCTTTCCAGCATTCCCTTTTTTAGGGAAGTGAGGAAAGTTGGTGTGGGAGAAAAAGCCTAGGGAAGAATTATTATTGAGAACTTTAACTACAGAAGGTAAAGCTAGAGGATGCAAGTCAGAGTCATAGAGTTTAAGGCCACAAGGGACCACTAGATCATCTAGTCTGACCTCTAATACATTGTGACTGACCAGTGCACAAGGACCCCGCAATAGCAGAGCAATAATTAAATGAGATATTATCCAGATAATCCTGGCAAGGATCCTGTATCCACACGCTGCAGAAGAAAGCAAAACCCCCTCAAGGTCACTGCTAGTGTGACCTGGGGGGAAATTCCTTCCCCAACCCCACACATGACGACCAGTTAGACTCTGAGCACGTGAGCAAGAACCAACCAGCCAAGCACCTGAGACAGAATGTTGGTGCCACCTCAGAGCCCTGGCCCGTCCTGTCCAATATTCCATCTCCAGCCATGATCATTCCTGCTGCTTCAGAGGAAGGAGATAAAAAAACCCTCCCAGAATACTGGGGGACAAAAAATCCCTTCTGGACCCTTGCCAGTGGCCAGCTGAAACTCTGAAACATGAGCTTTGGGAACATACCAATGTATCATCACGAGCAACCCTGTTATACAACTGCACTCATAAATTTGTCCAGCTCTCTCTCAAAACTAATTACCGTATATACTCGTTCATAAGCCGAATTTTTTTAGTAAAAAAGGGAAGCACCAGAGAAGGGGGTCAGTTTATGAACAGGTATAGAGAGGGAGAGGTGGGACACAGCCCCTCCCCCCAACAGAGGGAGCAAGGAGAGGCAGCACAGCCAGAAGGGAAGAGGCGGGGCCAGAGTCTCTCCGCTTCTGGCCATGCTGCTCTCCCCTCAGCCTCTGAAGCAGCTGCAGCTCCGGGGCTGGCAGGCTGCAGCCGTGCTGCTCGGCCCCGCCCCCCAGAGCAGGCTGTGGCCGTGCCACCCGGAGCACACTGCGGCCGTGCCATCCGGCCCAGCCCACTGGAACATGCTGCGGCCGCACCGCCCCGTCTGCCGGAGCAGCTCCAGCCAGGTCAGAGACATCCTCCCCTGGCCCTCCCCAGATAAGGTGGGAAGGGATGGGATGGGGAGAGTGTGGGGGTCCTGGGCTAGGGGGTGGGGTCATGTGGGGGGTGGTCACAGGGGTTACTCCCAACTCCCAGCTACTCCCCCCCAAAAAATTTCCCCACCAGTTGCTGTCCCGGCCCGTCAGGGTAAGCAGCTCGCACACCGTGACACTTTGTTTACTTAGGTATATTATATTATATTATATTATATTATATTATATTATATTATATTATATTATATTAAACCTATCTCATAGAACTGGAAGGGACCCCGAAAGGTCATCGAGTCCAGCCCCCTGCCTTCACTAGCAGGACCAAGTACTGATTTTTGCCCCAGATCCCTAAGTGGCCCCCTCACGGATTGAACTCAAAACCCTGGGTTTAGCAGGCCAATGCTCAAACCACTGAGCTATCCCTGCGGACACTCGAGGTAAACAAACCATCTCGACCCACCAGTGGCTTATCCTGATGGCCCAGGAGCCAAAGTTTGCTGACCCCTGAATTATAGGGTCGGCTTATGAATGGGTTATAAAATTTTTCCATTTTTACTTATCCATCTTGGGGTGGGGGTCAGCTTATAAACGAACCGGCTAATGATCGAGTATATACGGTAAGCTGTTTGTCCCTACCACTCCTACTGGGAGGCTGTTCCAGAACCTCACCCTTTGGATTGTCAGAAACCTTCTAATTTCCAGCCTGAATTTGTTCACGGCCAGTTTATATCCATTTGTTCTTGTGTCAACATTGTCCTTTAGCTTAAACAGCTCTTCACTCTCCTTGGTATTTATCCCCCTAATGTATTTACAGAGAACAATCATATCCCCCCTCAGCCTTCTTTTTGCAAGACTAAATAAGCCAAGCTCTGCCAATTTCCTCAGATAGGCCCTCCATTCCCCTGATCATCCTAGCAGCTCTTCTCTGCACCTGTTCTAGTTTAAATTAATCTTTCTTGAACATGGGTGACCAAATAAGGTCTGATCAGTGCCTTGTATAATAGCATTAATACTTCGCTATCTTCAAATGCCTGACCCAATACACCCAAGGATTGCATTTGCCTTTTTCAAAGCCACATCATATTTGTGTCTCATAGTCTGTGATCGACCCACACACCAGGTCTCTCCTCCTCTGTCGCTTCCAAATAATCAGCCCCCAGCTTGTAGCAGAAACTCTTATTATTAGACCTTGCACTTTGTACTACTGAATTTCATCCCATTTCTGTCACTCCAGTTTTCAAGGTCATCCAGATTTTCCTGTATAATATTCCGGCCCTCCTCTGTATCGGCAATTGACTCTCAACTTTGTATCATCAGCAAGTTTCATTAGCACTCCTACTTCCTGTGCCAAGATCATTAATAAAAATATTGAATAAAATTGGTCCCAAGACCGATCCTTGAGGAACTCCACTGGAAGTTTCCCTCCAATCTGATCATTCACCTTACAGCACAATTCATTGCCTTCTTCTTCTCCTTTTAGCCAATTCCTTATTCATCTTACAATACTTGTACTGATCTGCATCTTCCCTAATTTAACTAATAATTTCCCATAAGGTACCCTGTCAAATGCTTTACTAAAGTCCATGTATATCAGATCAAATGCACTTCCTTATCTACAAAATCAGTTATTTTCTCAAAAGAAGGAACTCTAGTTAGGCTGGTATGATCTACCTTTGGTAAACCAATATTGCATTACATCCCAGTTACCATTTACCTGTATAAATTTAATTACTCTTCTCGTCACAATTTGCTCTAAAACCTTTTATAATATGGAGGTCAGACTAACAGGCCTGTAATTGCCCAGATTCCTTTCTTTCCTCTTTAAAATACACTATTCTCCAGTATTCTGGTACTTCCCCCCCCCCCCCCCCCAACAGATTTATTAAACATTCTTGCTCCTTGACTAGCAATCTCATGGTCCCCCCGATTTGAGGGCAGTAAGCTCTTATCAGAGAGAAGCACCATATCAGATAGAAACGCTTTGAAGTTTTTCTTCCACCTCATAAGTGGTCATTTCCATTTCTAGACACGCATTTTCATCAGCTGTACTGCCTTCATGCACAAGTCTCTTACCGCTGAAGTTTCATCCAGAAGTTGCCTAAAATGCTCCCTCTTCTTTTTGGTAAGTGCTTCAATGTGTTCATTAAAAAGCTTCTCTTTCTCTTCTCTTTCTAGCAGAGAGCCAGATTCCCACCGATGATCTTTTCGGAGCGTCCTCCTAGTATCGGACCATGACACATCTGAAGATCTCACCTGATACAAAAATTTACATTTTACAAAAACTATGTTCTCTCTGTTTCATTATCAGACAATTCTTCAAACACTTAGCTTCTACTTCATCAACTTTTATCTGAATTAAAACTGCATTTGGTAAGGGGAGTAAGAGACAACAACAACTTTCATGCAGTTAGCCACTGTCAAATGCCAACCTCATGCTGCAGAGTCTCACTGTGCAGCAGTTCAGATGGAGATAGGATGTATCTATCTGGAATGCTCTGCCATTCTCTATAGAAAAATCAGGATCCTCCCCTATGAATAATATACTGTATTAACCATATATGATCTAGAAGAGCAGCCTCTGAGATACATCATAATCAATTCCTACCAGCCACTGGGCACTTTAATTAGTGCAATGTTTACTCTCTGGAATCAGAAACAACCTCCAAGGAGCTCCTGCCAAATCTATATTACCTGCATTATGTCACTAGCAAAGATATTGGGTCAACAGAAACCAAATTTATATACTGCACCTTCCCCCCCGCAAAAGACAACAGGACTGGAATCTGTGCTCAACCACCACCCACCTTTCAGGTATGCCCACATCTTAGATCAGCAGGCAAGAGGTTCCCCTTACATACCACGAGATTCTCATCTCACCAAGCCTGCCCTCTTAGGAAGTGCTATTTCAAGGGTTGGATCAACTAGTGCAATAAAGTGCTCTCTGAGAAGTGGAAAGAGCTGGGTCAGATGCTATATTGGGGGCATGAGTCGGGCAGATAAAACGAGGTGAGGAAAATGCTCTTGAATCAATAAATCTCCATTTCCAACATGTGCATTAGAGTTTCTAGTACAAAGTATTTACAATTTTAATTGCCTTTTTTGGTAATATTGTAAGAATGCACTTGCTGGATGAAACCTCAGACACCAACTGTAAGGCTGAAGCATATTTTTCCCAGCAAGACAAAAATCCTGAAAAAATAAATGTATCATGGAAACAGAAGTTTAATGACTACAAGTGCTAATGTGCTGCTGTGTAATCAGGGAACTTATTTCTATATTAGTGTAACAATTAGATGAACTGTTCTGGCAAAGATAAAGTCCTACAGTAATCAAATGAGACAGAGAAGTGTGCAAGCCTCACCATATCAGATAGAAGCGCTTTGAAATTCTGGATAGCCTCTTCTCGTTTGTGCTGTTCACGTTCTCGATCGATTTCCTTGGTCTGCTCAGAACGAGCTTTCTGAACCTCCCTTTCTCTTTCACGCAAACTTGCCTCAATGCGAGCCTGCCTTTCCAACTCCTTTTCCTTTTCGGAGTCTAAATTCTGAATCAGAAGCAAGAGCATAATATTTTCCCATTAACAACATATAAAGAGGTAGCATCTTTCATATTTTGATTAGCTAGTCAAACAAGTTAAAAGTTGAACAGTTAATGGAAACAAGAGGATGAGTATCATTAAACAGACTGTCATTTATGAAATAGGTAAAATGAAATACACCACTTCTGAACTACCAAGGTTTGTCTGCACTTAGGGCATTTTTGAAAGAATTCCTTCTGTTGCTAACACTGACTTACCGGCAGTGTTAGCAATGTTGAGAGCCATAGTGTAGACAGGGTGCTGGCTGGCAACAATAAAAGCTAATCTTGCTAAAGATTTTATTTTGTGAACTTAAAGTGGAGGAAAAGCTCAACAGCGGTATTAAAAATGCTGTGCTTCAAAATATCAAAGACCATTCAACCATTTGTATCTGGCTATTGTAACATCCTTAAAGAGACATGCCTCAACCCATCCCACGGAGGAGAAATCAAACCTCAAAATGATTGTCTGAATGATGAGGCTATTCAGTTCAAGTACAACAGATAAATCTTGTGTCCATCCCACCTCTTTGGGACAGATGTTCCCCTCCTCCGCTCATGCACATGAAAGCAAAGGAGTGAGCTGAACTGTATACTGCTTTTGAGCCCCCAAAAATCTCATCTTCTAAAAATAAATATTCAAAACTAATACAACTGAAAGAAAGAGAGGGGAAAGTGATGTTGTCTGATGGACCGTGCACTGGACTGCTATGACACCCTGAACAAGTCACTTCACCTTTTTGCTCTTTATGTAAAATGGAGATAATCCTTCCTTTATAAAGTGCTTTGAAATCTATGGATTAAAACCTCTATATAATAACTAAGTGACCACTGCAGGTTTGGATCTTCACTGGATGGGAGTTGGGGAAGGAAACAGATCAGAGAGCAGCCACTTTATGAAGCATGCTCCCCTGTGTAGCGACAAACTCAACTGCAAACTGCTGTGGAAATTAATGCTAGTTAGACTATTTTTAACTTCTCATTCATGGCATTAGCTCCTTGAAGAGGCAGGTAGGAACATGAAACAGAAGTGGAAGAACCAATGGAGGCACTGCATATGAACCAACTGGAGTTCAGTTGAAAGGAAACCACATGAAAGAAGGAAACCTCTGCTGGTCTGGTTGCATTCCATGTGTATCACTATAAAAGTGATAGCATTACAAGTCTCTCAAACTGCTTAACTATATTAACAACAGTGTAGATAACAGTGAAAGTATTACCCAGCACCTAACTATTACACACATACCTTGGCTATTTTTTCAATGTATTGTTTAAAAAGGTCTTCCCTCTGTGAAGAGCTATCCACTGCTTTGTAACGGGGGTCAGTCTCTACTTTGTCCTTCACTTTGCTCCAACGAGACTGACTGTCCAAGTGGTGATTAGACAGTAGTTCAAAGAAGTCCATTTTAATCTATATTTTAAATAGAAGATATAGGAAGAAAAACAATTCATGAGTAACAGGATTCCTGAATGTTTGCTAATAGAAAAAGAGGCAGACTTACCTCAACGAAGCGAACTATATGAATTTTACATACTAGAACATCAAAATCGCTAAAAGTATATTGAATTTCAGGGTTCATTACCTCTAAAATCCACTTCCACTTTGGGTATAATTTTTGTGAAATATATTAAAACAGGAACACTAGGAAGATTATCAAAATCTAAGATGAGCTGTATATCTTAAAGAAATATTCATCCGCACTCTTAGTTTTCTTGCTCTACTCTAATTTAAGCTTTCTTGTTGAGCTTTTAAAATATAATCCCTCCAACTTCTGTACTGCACAAACCAGTATTTCAGGGCAACCATGATACAGAAGCTAGTTAGATTTTAAGCAGAGCCCTAATTAGGTAGCGCAAATACCCATGGGTTCATGCCTCAAGTATACAGTGGATGGAGGTATATACTGTATCTGCGATTAAACAGGAAACAGTACAAAGACCTCCTATTTAAGGTCAATAGTGGGATTTTAGTTACATTTCATTAAACCTTTTTTAACTGAACAAAGTTATACAGAACTTACGTATATAATGATTAAGTCTAGTCTTAAGAAGACAGATATATTCAAAAGTGGTGCCCAAATGCTGTAATTCAGCAGTTAAATTTAAAATATATTATTCACGTATAAACAAATATTTGTAGCTACTTCTTTTAAAAAATGGAAATGGCATGTTACATATAATAAAACCCTCAACACTGTACATAGCTACAACATTATGGAAGACTAATAGATCTGGTCCGATGCTAACTTTGGACCTCAGGACAGAAGAACCAAACTAGCGATACAACATCGCATCAGCAGTTGCAAGGGCAGCTACTGTTCAGTTAGTAAAGATTTTTAACCCTGGGGTGGATGTTCCTCCATGTCCCTTTTGGGATCTTAGGATTTTTTCTTTAATTCCCACCACTTCAAACCCTCAAGGCCCTGGCATTTAAGCCACCATCTTTCTCAATCAAGAGAACAATCCTTCCCTTGAGAGGCAAGTTGACATCACTTGTTGAAGGGCTAGAGGCCACTGAATAGCTCAAAGCACTCTCTACCCAGGGTTAAGCATGCTGCCTTCACAGCACTACCAACCCCTGGTGGCATAGGAACAAGACCATAAGTAGTTCCTTTGCTGCAGTATAATACTACTACCTAGCTTGGGCTGGCTTGGCTATATATTTTGCCCTCCCCCAAAAGTCTCAGCTCCCACATACAGAGGTTAACAATGGGAGTTCAAGACTAATGTAAGGCTATCAAAGTGTGTGCCGCCTTATCAGCTAACTGAAACCTTCCAGGTCTCTTAAAATGACATATATATATAGTTATTACCACATATTAGGGTAAAATGAAGATCAGAGCCAATATTCTGCAGGCTTCCCCACCGATGAACTTGGCTCTCGACAGTGTTTTTATTGCTTAAGTTTGTAAGAGTCTTTATGGACTTTTCTGTGCTATCTCAAGATAGGAGACAAGTACAATAGAGATTAGGAAACAACTCCTTAGTGTTACAGTGAAGAAGTTTGTAACTCTTCACCTACAGTACTGTAACTCTATCTTAGAGTGTTGAACAAGATGCAAAGCAAAACCTTATACTTATTTTATAAAATGCTGTATGTTGTTCCAGAATTGCTCTTAAATAAAACATGCAAGCAGTATCAAGATACGAAGCTTTCTAAGCCATGAGCATTAGGAACTTACATTTAAAATGTAAAACAAGGAGTTCTAAGATGTTATCACAGAAATCTATAAAAGTAAGGGTATCTTATTGGTCGAAGTGTAAACAGGAACACCCTTTTGTAATATATATCTGCACAGAGACAGAGACAGTATTTCTGCTTCCTTTTTACACTGGTCACTGGCTATTCATTAATCCATCCCGAGAGCCCGGTGAGAGTCCACAATATGCAGTGGTTCCTCTTACAAAGAGAAAGGAGACTAAAATACTGCACAACCAAAGCACAACTGCAAATAGTAATACATTGGCACTAGCTCCAGCTCAAGAATCAAAACAACATTTTTCCGTGTTACTACAGAAAAAAGTTAGCTGTCTTCCCTCCTCTCCTCCTTTAAAGCCAGCATGATCTCACAACTTAGTACATTTTCTTCAGCCAAGAAGGAACTGACATTGTCTTAGCTGACTGTTACTTTACTACTGGCCTGTTTAGTAGTAAATGAGATCATGTAGCCAGTAGCTTTCTTCCTCAGAAAATGCAATGCCATTTTCAACAGTCTTAACACAGAGGACAGAATAAGACTGTTTCAGCACCCAAAAACATCCTTGATTATATGCACATAGCACAAGGCAGTGCACTAAGACAGGCTGCCTCAAGTCAATAGGTGGGGAAGGATATTAACAAGCCATTAATTAAAACAATAACATGACAAAATTTTGTCATCTTGCTATGTAAGGGCTTAAGATGTTGCCAACTTAAGTGTCCTGAACTGAGAAAGCACAGAGTGCAATGCCTAAACTAGAGCAGAATGGCAGGTAGGAAGCTATTAATATAGGATAATCAGGGTTACATGGAACAAAGTTAATGCACTAACCTTATAATCTTGGCAAAGTGAGTATACATATGGCTGAGACTTCAGCTTAGATTGAGTTTGTTGGCCTTTTATGCTAGTTTTCTTGCAATGTCTATTTTGAGGAGAGGCCAGAGGAAGACAGGAAGTGCTCTGGGTCAGTGTGATGACTACTTGCAGAAAAGCTTCCATGTTACCAGCCCATATTACACTGGATTCCTTCATTTCTTCACCATGAAAATTCACACACTGAGCCAAACTTCACTCACCTTACTCACTTGAATAGTACCTATGAAGTTCCACTTACTCATATGAGTAAAGGTGGGCAGGATTTGACTCATTACAGTGATAAAAACGACTATATGACCATCTGAAAGAGAGGCTCCCATGGCACTGTTTAGTATAATAAATCTCAACTGAGGAAATCAAAACCATATTTCAAACTCTTACTTTAAAGATTTCTGTGGAGAGCTTATCTTCTTTATAGAAAATCTTTGGATTTTTAATATTGGCTGAGAAAGCTTCACTTTACAATTTAGCTGCCTTATTTTATTTTATTTTACATTTTTTTAAAAAGCAAACAAAAATAAGGCTGAAAATACTGCAGGTGTATTTAGATTTTTTTTTTTTTTCAGTCAACACATTCTGGGCACAACTCTCATCACTTCACAAGGAAAAAGCTAAAAAAATGTAAAGTACCGGAACTGCGGGAGGCTAAAGTCACCACACAGAGATACCAATTCTTTCCTCACTAGGGAATCCCATAATACTTTGCGTGTCAGTGATTGACAGCTGTCAGACTGAACTGATTGACAGGCCGCACAGCACATAACTGTAAAGTCTATCCACTTGTTATAAAACAGAATACATAAAATGGTTACAAAAGGCTTTTGGAGAAAGAACATTAGTTTCAAGTACAAAGAGAAATACAATCTTTCTTCTTTTAACTTGTCTAATTTAGAATAATCATGCAACATTAAAACTAAAAGCATTTACATCTCTTTAAACTTTCAACTAGACTATTGCTATGGTGCAAAAACAGTGTTTTAAAATTCCACATTTGAGGTTCAAATACAGTATGTAAAAGTTTAGGTATAGTTTTCAATTAGATTTCATTCGTTTTCTCTGAAAGCATAATCATTTATTGAAAACATCAGCAATAGAATAAATGTAATTTATTTACATTTAAAAACCAATAATGCATTTAATTAGAAGAATCAAATTCTTTACTTTGGCAATATTTATCCAAAATTGCTATTTCAATTATTAAGGTATTCCAATTCTTGTATGCCACAGCATTTTCTCTTCTACAAGTGTCATGCTACTCTCTCACCACTGCTTCCTAATAAGTGGAATTTACACTAGCTCTGTTTTACACAATAAATGTTGGAGATTTTAAATGTCAAAAATGATTAGGCTTCAAAGGTTATTTTTCTCCATTCACACAACACACAGGGACATTTAGGAAAGTGGCTGCATATTCTGATGGTAACACTATTGATGCCACCTCCATAGCAGTCTGTTTTCCCAGTGGTGAGCGCTTGCTCCTGAGTATTGACATCGCAGCCAAATGACATTTGGAATTCATTAATCTTTAATAGTCGACCTTTAATTCTGATAAGCAGTAATTTATACTTAAGGTATGTTTACTGAAAGATTAGAAAGTCACTAAAGTGCTACCTTTTAGGTAGAAAAGGAGATAAAGCAGCTTTTTAAAATTTAAATGGTGTAGTCTTAGTCTACAAAGAATTCTGAAATCTTATTGCCACCACTGAGAGAAGAGGAAGGTAATGGCCAGTTCTGGGTTTTCTACCCAAAGAGGATAAGCATCCTTTTCATCCTCCAGGATGTCACCTTTTTTAAAAAAAAGACAAGTATCATTCCAGTTAAAACAGCATGATGTGGCTTTTTGTTTTTTTTTAATATAATGAATTATCAATGTATTTGCATTGCCTAAAAGTTGATATATCTGCAAAATTAAGAAGATTAATTTAAAAGGCCATAAAAAAGCAGTAGTCAAATATTTGTATTTTAAAAGCTGTAAGGCTGGGGAACAAACATCTCAGTGAAAGAACACTGGAAACCAAGTACTGGCTTTGTCCCATCCCATTCAAGCCCCTCCCCGCCTCACGCCACTGGAACTAAAGCCACTTTCCTTACCTTCTCACCTCTGGTCTTCGAATCTTCCTTCTCCTTCTTTCTTGCCGCTGTGATAAACTCATTAAACAAGGCCTCTCGATCTTTCATCTTTTCAATTGCCTTGAATCTCGAGTCTTTAGCATGCTTGGCTGCAAATTCACTAAAAGTAGCTCTGTAACAAAATGGCAAGTGAACTGATTTGTTCGAGCTATCTTTGCTGTGAAGTAGGTTCAACAGAAAACACCATCTCTTCTGCTAGATCACGTGCCAAAATACAATTAAAAAAAAACCAAACCCTCTGTTCTCACTATGCAGATAATTGATCAATAAACTACAGAGGAGGAGGAGTTGGGTTAAGCAGACACAGAAGAATTTTGTTCAAGACTTATTCATAAATTATCTGTGCAAGTGTGCAAGTTTAGGAAAAAGATTACAATGCAACCAAAGAAAATAAATTTACTTAATTCAATTGTTTAGAACACCTTAACTTTTTGTGGATTAACACTGTAGTCCAGCCTATCCAGATATTTCACAGCTGTGTGATCTAAAATTTACATGCACTCACTTGCAGCCAAACTGTGCTAAGAGTGACATTGAGAAATTCAACATTTGGTGTTAGTCAATGTAGAACACTGGATAAATTAATTTTCCTGCAATGAACATTATATAGTTTAACCTTATGACACAAGGAGTTGGGATATTTTTAACACTGAGCAGGTGCAGTAGTGCAGGGCTTTCCACCCATTATCTCTGTAGCATTTTCTTTACAGTTCTCTCACCTCCAGGGCCAGATTCCAATCTCAGATGTGCAGTAAATATAGTACTGCCACTTACCTCGAAAAAAAACACTACTGTGCTTTTTCCAAGATCTGATGCAAATCTGGCCCCAAGAATACGTGAGACACTTATAATCATACGAATGTGTTCATCACAGCATGGAAATAATTAGACTTGGAAAATCCCGCCTACTGTTGCTGTAGGGTAAATTAAAACAAGAAGAAAATTTGATAGCTTGTTCAAAAAGATTAGAAAGTGAATGTACAGCTGTACTGAAGAACACGAGCTGTATAAAAAGAGTGGAATACAAACTTGAGCATGTTAGACTGGGATAGATGATTTTTTTAAAGTAGTTGACACACATGGAAGTGCAGCAATGCCTTAGACAAACAACTGACACTAGAAGATGAAGGATAGGGTAAAACAAAACATGAAGTCCCTCATCTGGAGATTATATTCTTCTCTCCCATTTTTATTTTTTTTTCTGTGCGAAAACAGCTTTTGTCTTGGTATACATAAACACTCACCGAGATAAGAGTTTTAGTTTTTCTTGGATTGCAAAGTACTAAAGTCAATCATTCTGAAGGACATATTTAGCACACCTATTCATGTATTTTAAATACTCAAAATCCCACAGCTGCCAAAAAATGTAATTTTCCTGACAACTTCCCTTATTGGATGTCTATAAACACTGATTGATGATTGTTTTTACAAATGTGAAGTCAATCATGCTGGTTAGCCTAAAGCCTGCACTTGCTGGCTTCCAGCACATTTCAATGTATGTCGCTGAATCCATGAAGTTGAAGTGAACCAAATGAACTGTTTTAACATAAAAGAATTCCTGTCTGATCTAGGTTAGAAGTGACACTGAAATACATCTAATGTAAAATATAATGCTTATAAGCTATTAAGTGACATAAGGATGGTTATGAGTTGTTTGGGCGAGAACTATGAACATGAACAATTCAGGCATCTTGGCACCATAATCTAGAATATCTAGTATCCATGCTAAAAACACCAAAACACTTACTGCAATAGATACCCCTGGATGGCATAGATTCATTGTGATTTTTATACTGCAGAATTAATATTTTCTGTAATACTGTGTATGATATCTACACAGCCACAAATATACGATATACACTTTTTCACTGAAGGTAAAGAACAAACAAACCCAAACACGTACACAGTGATTTTCTGCTACAAGGAAAACTTCTCACAGGCCAGTACGATCCGCAAAGGCTACAAGAGCTGCATGAGAACACTCATTGAAAAAAAAAAAAAAAAAGAGCCCTTTCTCACCATCCAGCCATGTGCTGGGGATTTTTTCACATTCTGAACCAGTGAATTATAATATATCAAACATCAGAAACCCCCAAATTCCAGCACTCTGTTGGTTAGGGAGCCTATAATCATGCAGAAGAAAATAATACATTTCAACAGGCCCAAGATTTTCCTAGAGTTCATTTCCCCCTTCTTTTACAGTTTTGAAAGAGAAAGGAGCAAAAGGGGGGTTAAATTACCTACTGAAAAATAAAGTGTATTTTGACCTGGTAAAAGCTTTCACATGTGAATGTGAAATAAGCCACCTACCTTGGATTAAACTTTGCTTCTTCCATCATTTTCTTGAAATCCTCCTTGGCCTGCATTATTTTGTTTTTCTTTTCCTTGCGCTCTTCTTCTGCTCTGGTCTTCACATACTGGTCAAATACCTAGAGAAATACCAATAAGACATCAAATGTACAAATTTGGAGTCATATTATCCCCAATGAGGGAAAGGAAGGCGAAGAGAAAGAAAACTTCATGTGTTTCAACTTGCAGAGTTTGCCCAAATAGTCTGTGGAAGGGTATGCCTGCTTTGGCCTAGCAAACCTGCAGATCTGACCTCATATTAGTGAGGAAATCTCACACTCACGGATGGTCTCTGTATGACCCCCTGGGGCCCGGGCCCAACATTTAGTTCTCCAATTGCAGGACAATTCCAAAGGAAGCCATTTTACCATACCTTCCCAAGTTCTGCTAGTAGATGTACCCCTGGCAGTACTCAAATATCCAAATAACCAATACCATTTTCCTTTCATTCATTCTTATATATTTATACACCCCCCCCCCATTATTTTGGAAGGAATTACTAATCCATCCTTGTTAGATACCTCTTTACAAGAGAACAGAACTTCTCCTTTCCCCTAACAACTGATACATTTTATATTAGCATGGGCATCTTGCATAATCCTAAATACTTACACTAAGGGATTAATTACCATTATAATAGAGACCATTCATTTATGCAACACTCACATATTTGCATGTACTGTAGAGATTGGAATAGCTTCTGTAATACACTCAGAATCCATTCCCAATGCATGTATGGGAAGTGGTGTAATACAGTAGTATTTGTCGTCATATGAACATTTCCCCCCATAACTTGTTTGTTAACCTGAGACTTACTTGGAGGATTTAAATATACTAATACAAAAATAAAGTTGAAACATTTCTGGGTCATATGTTAAGAAAAGGGGCTTATTCCTCTCCTAAGCTTTTCAATTTTTTTCCACTTTTCTTCCTTCATTTGGGGAAAGGATTCCTGAACTGAGTCTGCCTTATAATAAAGCCTGTGCTTGAATTTTTCATTGCTCAGATTTTTAATGTGTTCATTATTCATTCTATTAATATTTTGGTGTGACAATGAAGATGCTCTCTGCTGCACCTGTTTTTTTGGCAGCCTCCTGGCTATATATAACTTTCATTGCAGCAAGAAATAAATCTTACCACCAGAGGAAGTACCAGCTCCTGCTCTTTGTTGAAAATAAAGCATAAAAAACAAACAAACAAACAAAGACATTTGCAATACAGGTCCTCAAAGGGGAGGTTTTAAAGAACTATACTTCCACTCAAAAATTATTTTTAATGATATGTATGTCTTGAAGTTAATTAACCTTTTCTATTACCTGTTTCCTTTCTTTAGGATTGAGAAGCAAGTACCGAGGATCGAAAACTATCTTGTGCAGCTCCTTCTCCCAGGTTGAAAAGGCAGAAACCTTTAAAAAGTAAAAAATAGACTGGATTTTGCCTGGTAATTAAGTTCCCCCAAAGATACAAAGGTTGCGTATTTTGCTTGAAATCTACAGGACATCTGTTAAAAAGAAGACATAACCGAAATCCATCCTGAAGTTTTCATCACTAATAGATGACAAGCGGTGGGAGGTTAGCATGGCAAATTTCCACACTAATTGGCTCTGAAAACTTCTACATAATTACATAGAAGTAACACACATCTAATTACTCATTAAAATAACCACTACTGCGTGGCATTTAAAAATCACTACATCAGAAGAGAACCTTCAAGCTTTGCATTTTGATTTCCCATGACTGCTCTGTTCCTTTGCTAAATGTTCTGAGTTTTTAAATTAAAAGTTTCTCATACACAAATGGATCTTTGTATTGAAAAAATGCCTATCTGTAAGCTGATCTCAACTGAGCTTTTTTGGAATAACCCTAAAATGCCACTGCTGTGGATCAAAACAAAAGATGTACAGGCATCACTTCAAATTTGGAACCTCTTCTCTTTTGCATATAAACATTGCTACCATTCTAGGAAGCCAATGCATCTATAAAAGTCAATTGGTATTGAACAAGCCTCAAACTCAGTTTAATTAAAAAAGAAATGGCTAGTTTTCAATGTTAGCAGAATAGTCTAAGGAAAGATGAGGCAAAAGTTTTTCTCCTTTCATGTTGTGATCATGGGAAGATTTTAAAAGAACAAACAGGAATGAGGGGCTCAACTCCCACTGATTTTCAATGGGTACTGGGTGCCTAATATGACTTCTGTGCCTCTGAAAAATCTCCACCTCCCTACCTATGTTTTGACCTGTCAATATACTACATACTTTTTTAAATAGAAAAGTCTTCGGGGCAGGGATTTATCCCCTTCTCTTTCCTGTACATCAGCTGAATCTTGAAAACTAACATTGGAAAATTAAATATATAACAAAATCGTGCTAATTCACACTGATTGTGGCTTAAAGAATCAGGAGATATGAAAGGAAAAGATAATGTATCACAGAATATTTGGTTCACTTATATTGACAACTTAGTTCAGTTTTAATTATTTAGAATAACTGTGATGATTTTAGTAATCACAGCCCCGTCTCGTGTTCAATCTTTCCTCAGAAGTGGGATGAGACTGCTTTTGCGTGTATGAGAATTATTAGGCTTGCAAATTAGCAAAGTAAGAATTAACAAGGTTCTACTTTATTGTCAAAAGGATAGTTCCTCTGACCCCTCTCTCTAGCAGCATATCCTTGAACTGTTTCATTCGAGCCTCCAGAGGGACAATGGCCCTCTCACGTGCAGCTTTTATTTCAGCTTCCATGGCAGCCTCCTTGTCTGAATCAATGTCTTTGTTGTCATCTTTCCTGTAAAAATGAAACATACAGTATCCTCTTAGAAGTGATGTTAACACTGCAGTTAAGATATCGAACTGCATCACAAATAGAACAGAAATTTTAGATCGTTCCAGCAATACAGGCTTGTACAAACCATTGCAAGATGTTTGTCAAAGGCTGAAACATCAGAGTGAATAAACACAAACAAGGCATTCAGATTTTAAGTATTATCAAGCAAATCACAAAAGAAAATGTAAAATCACTAAAAAGAAAAGTAGGTTTAATCCATCTTTTGTTTTATATTCTATTTACATTCTACCTCTTTGTTAAAAACACCAGGCTTTGTTTATTGAGTTAAAAAGGACATGATTGAGCAAGTTTATAACATTTATAATGTAGATCAAATTGAGTTTAAGGGGGGAACTGCCAAAAAAAACCCCAAAAAAACCAACCACCAAATAATCCGCTTTGTTAAGACATTTTTCAAAAATACACTGCTCCTCTAGGGATATTTACTGAGACATTCTTGGTTCCCAGAAGTATTATTCTAAATTCTCACAGTCATAACCAGGATCTACCTCATGATTACATCAAATGACACAAAATACCAAGATGGGAGTAGTTATACTTGTAACAAGGCATATAGCTCTAGGAGCAATAAAATTTGCCCTGATTTTCTGTAAACCAAACAAACCAAAAACAATCACTCATGATGTTATAGCACAGTCAAAACAGCCTTTTTATAGAAAAACTCCAGCTCAGAAATCCATACTACTGTCTTTTTTGGGCAACAAAAACTTGTGCAAACAGAGTGAACACAAGCTGGGCAAATGAGTGGCATATGCCAATACCACAGAACTGTATAATGTAAAGACAGCTCAAAATGCTCCTGAGGGAGATCAGGCTATCACAGATAGCTTCTATCACAAACACACATTTATTATTTATAACTTCCACAGAAGATGGAATTCTCTCTCAACATGAATTCTATCCAGCTCTAAAACCCTCAAACTAAGTAACATTAGCAAGAAAGGTAGCAGACATCTAAAGTAATCCTGTTCAGTTATACCAGGGCAATGCCATTGCCTTCAACAGGGTTGCATGAGTGCTGCTGAGACCAGGACAGAGCCTTCTATATCTAGACTAAGTCCATATAAAAGTTTTCAAGATTAACTTACTTTCGCTTCTTTGTTTTAATAGGCTCATCATCATTTGTTTCCTCTGCTGATTCATGATCTTCTTTAACTGTAAGATAAGTTTCATTAACAGTCTTCTAGGTGAAGTAAAGAAAAGTTCACAACTTATGCCTGAAGCCTCTTGCATACCATATGAAGCTGCTTGATCACAATTTTAACCCATTATTTTGAAGGAAATTAGATGCCATTCTTCATTCAGTTTTAGAGAAATATCATCGGAGCTTGATAATTTTTGTCACTACGGCATTATGCTTAAGTCTCCATCTTGAATTGTCCCTATAAATCAGATTGTTATAGCAAGTGCCAACACCCTGGTTTTGTAATATTAGCCACAAAACAATTCTCTTCCATATTCTATTTTCCATTCATTCAACAGAAGGGATTAGTTCTTATGAAATCTACTCTCTAATTACATTTAAAATCCCTTTCCCATAACAAGATTTAAGAACTCTATTTTCATTTGTGTTTTATACACTTGCATGCAGAAAATAGAACCAAACCATAAATATACAAACTCAAAATGCTGAGCTCATTCGTTTTAGTAAAATTAAGTAATCAAACTATCATCCCTAAACCCAACAAGAAGCCCAGGGGACTGTGTAGGTGGCCCACTTTCCTCCCCCCATGGATCTGACTGTAAGACTGGGATGCAATTTAGTATAAGTTGGAAGAAAACACAACATCAGCAGTTATCAAACAGTGCGTCACCACTCCACTTCATTGGGTTCACCAGGGCAGAAAGCTGCAAGCGGGAACTCCTCAAGCCCCCAGCCTGGCTGAAGCCCCGAGCCCTCTGCCCTGAGTGGGGCTGAAGGTAGAAGGTCGCAATTTTTTCTAGTGGGGAGGGGGTTAATGATTTTTTTCTTTTAAGTCCTTATGGGTCGCCAGCATAAAAAGTTTGAGAAACACTGCACTCCATGATTTGTGGTCAGTTTTGTATTTTAAAGGAATTAAACATCTACCTCACATTTCCAAAACAAATTGAGGCTAAAATGTGCCTTTGTAAATGCTTCATGGAGCCCATTTATATCTTTTAATTGCAAAGTAATATTTTGCACTACTGTCTTTAGAATTAAATCTCCCTTATCTCTCCCCACCCAAAAATAGCCTTTCCCTCCTAAATGCGCAAGTCTATCATTCTTGGATGATTTATTAGAAATTATGCCCAATAGTCTTACTTCAGTAGCTTCTTAATGAAAACAATGCTGCCCAACCGCCAGAAATAAATACAATTTCTGATCACTGCAGAATTTTATTTCAGTCAACGTTAATTTAATTCCCTTCTTTCAATGCTCCAGTCTTATCTTTGTGATTAGATCTTTGTCTGCTTTTTGTTGGCCTAAAAATCTATTCCTGTTTTCTATAATTTTTTTTAACCATTTCTACACCTTTCTTCTCAATAAAGAATGTCTGTTCCTTTAGTCGGTTTTCATACATATTTTCTTTTATCAGACATAACATTTCTCCTGTCATTAACATCCCCTTTATTCTCTTGGACCTTTTTTCTAAGCACTTTATATATCTGCAATTTACTATCCCAATCAGCTTTTTAACTTAGTTGTCTCAGTTTTCATAATTACACCTCATTTTTCAAAGTCGGCTTACAGTTCTATCACTTATTTTTTATGCTCATTTTGAAAATAAGCACAAAATGGAGCTTGTGTGAAAAGTTGTTCATTGTCTCTCTATTAATCCTATGAAGGTGGTGATGGGGAGAATGGGGACCGATAATGATGATTTTCCTCTTACTTTGTTTCTTTCCTTCTTCCATTCCTTTTTTGTGAGGAGGTTCCTGAATAATTTTGTCCACATCAGCTCTTCCAATTAAGTCCTCTGGCCGGTCCCACATAGAGAGACGAGTGGTTGGGTTGTAGAAAAAAACCCGCTCGTCACCAGTCCATACCACACACCTAAGAATTTTGAAACAGAGAATGCACATGCAACAAGTTTAATTTTATCTATATTCATTTTATATGCCTGCTTTATATCACCCATGAGAATTGAAAATATGAAGTCACCCAGAAAAAAAGACAATGCTTTCTAATTTGACCTGCAAAGAATTTAGATTTCTAATCTATTCCAGCTATTCACTATCCACTTTACAGAAACAGAGGAAAACAAACAGATGCTAAATGAATGATACTGCAGTTCAACAGGTTAAAAAACCCCACACACTCACCAATCACCAGTAGAAAACTTTCTCTGGCAAGTGGCCTAAAACTTTCAGTTTCTGCAGAATATAAGTTTTTGTTAAAAAACCCAGCTTTATAATGTTGCAAAGCTAACCTTCCGAATGAGAAACGACACAGTACCATCCTACTCACTCAGCAATAGAGCTGTGATTCTGCATTTGATACTACTGCTTTCTCAACCAGCAAAGAGTAAAACTGAAAATATTAAAGTGTCTCTGCTACTGATCAGAACCCTGTGGGGGAAGTAAAACTGACTGGATCCTAGTCAATTTTCATTCTGCAGCTGCTGCTTCATAAAACTGTATGCAGCGTTAGAGAAGCATGAGGAAATATCCACAGGGGAAGACATTAAAAAAACCCACACACCAACAGATTGGAAGAGTTGAGTTCTGTGGAAAAGAAGGGGAGCCACTTCTGAGTTCATCTGTCCTCTAACTAACCTGCTTCTGTTGTTTCCACCAAATGTGTAAAAGTCTAGCCTGAACTACATCTCCATTTAGGAAATAATGTGCCTTGTATTATTTTGGTCTAGCTCCCATTCACGTGATTGATTTTCTGTTCTGGTGAGCTCACCTGCTACTATGCTACAGGATACCAGAATGTAGGTCACAGTCAGGTCTAGGTTATATTTAACACATAACTGCAAGATACACCTCTACCCAGATATAATGCTACCCAATATAACACAAATTCGGATATAATGCGGTAAAGCAGCACTCCGGGGGGGCGGGGCTGTGCACTCCGATGGATCAAAGCAAGTTTGATATAACGCGGTTTCACCTATAACGCGGTAAGATTTTTTGGCTCCCAAGGACAGCGTTATATCGAGGTAGAGGTGTATATCTATTTTCCCTGAAGATAACTGAAGAACTGGTTTTCCCTGGTAGTTTACATAATACACTTCAAAACTCAAAAATCCAATGTTACCAAAATTTTTACCAAAAGACATAGAAAATCCAAAACCACTCTAGAAAAGTATTCGCTCTAGAAGTCTGAATCTTCTATCTCCTCTACCTTGATAAAAAGTCATCAGATGGGAAAATTCAATCCTAACACTGCTGTCTGAAATTTACAGACCATGCTCTGAAGTGAAAACTGCTGCTTTACTATGTTAGTGGTTACAGAGGTAGCCTTAGATAGAGACTTGATTTTAATTGTTCTAAGACCCAGGTATTAAAGAGACATCAATGGTTAAACTGGACTTGCAAAGAAATGACATCATTATTAGGCTCCTTTATTTAGACACAAAGCATGGTTACTTATCTTACAGTAACTGTGGATCTTCAAGAGGTTATCTAGATCAGAGGTTCTCAAACTGTGGTCCGAGCTCCATTCAGGTGGTCCACCGATAGTTCCCTCTAAGGTGTGCGCCTAGGCGGCCGCACACAAGAGAATGAAGGGCCACCCACCTAATTAGTGGAGCCGCGCAGGTGTGGCTCCACTAATTAGATGCCTGGACCCTGGAGAAGACGCACATGTAAGGTGAGGTGGTGGCCTTGGGGGGAATATGGGGTAGGTGAAAGGGGGTAGTGGAGTGAGAAGAGGGCGTGGAGGGAATTTGGGACATGCAGGGCTGCGGCAGCCAGAGAAAGAGGCGACTTCACCCAGCTCCAGGGCTGCAGCTGCCGGGGAGAGACGGCCCTCCTTCCCAGACTCAACTCTGTGGCAGGGGAGGACCCTCCTCCCTTTCCCAGCCCCAGCTAGGGGGCGGCTGCGGTGGGGGAGAGAGGGAGAGACCCCCTCCTTCCCAGCCCCAGCTTAGGGGCTGCAGCAGCAGGGGAGAGAGGGCACATTCATTGCATTAGAAAGGTAAGACTACTGATATTAAAATATGAGTTGTGCTCTTTTATTTGTAGAACAAAAAAATGTTTATTATTATTAAGTTTTTTTTTAATATAGCGCTTGTATCCAAAGTGTTTTACAATAGTTAGCTAACGGTACAAACAACATTTGGAAAGATCAGTAAGTGATCCGCCGAGACCCTCTGCAATTTTCAAGTGGTCCACGAAAAAAAAAGTTTGAGAACCACTGATCTAGATGGATTTCACTGTAGGTGTACGTGCACCCCATGCTCATGAGATCAGATTATTTTGCCAGCAGTGTCCTTTAAGGCCATATCCGTGCTCTAGATGGACTCACATCCCCATACTTGAGAACAGAAATGGTGGCGCAGGCCCAACCAACCCTAAGTTCCTTTGCCAATATAGAATACCAGAGGAGTAGTACTCTGTAGTAGCGGGGTCAGGAGGGTGAATCATGGAATCCAGGTGGATAACACATCTCGAAAGAATCACAGTTCCACCCTTGGTGACTAACCAGCAGTTGCCTGTTTGCTTGGAGGTAGGTACTAGAAGTCCTACTTAAAGAACGACTGTAGGACAGCTCTACCACAATGGGCATTATTTTTGGAACCATCTACCAAAGAATAGTATCTTGTAAATGCGTGGACTGAGTTCCACATGGCTGCTCTATACATTTCAGAAATAGGTACATTCTTCAGACAGGCAGAAAAGGTTGCCTGAGCTCTAGTGAAATGAACTCTCATGTGGCTAGATGGATCTCACTTGGCTAGCTTGTAAGAAATTCTTAAACAACTGCTGGAGACCCATTTTGATAATCTCGGAGTATACTGCCTGGCCCTTAAACCTATCAGCAAAGTCACAAACAATCTAGGTGTGTTCCTAAATGTTTCCGTCCTGTTAAGGTAATAGGCAATGCCCTTACTATATCAAGAATATGAAATCCCCTGCGGTTGATGAGGCTTGGGGAAGACGACTAGGAGAAGAATACATTGGTTCATATGGAACTCTGAAGCAACTCTGGCTAGGAATTTGGAAGGAGGCCTGAAAGTAAACCTGTCCTTATGAAACACTACATACGGGGGACCTTCCATGGGGGTCTGAATCTTCTCTCCCTTTGAGTCAGTGTAAGTTCTTCTAAAAAAGAAGGCTTCACTGATAGGTGGTATAGGGAGCAGGTTGCAATTGGCTCACATGGGGGACCCATCAACACTGTTAATATTACACTCATGTCTCCCAAACTGGGTGAAAAACATGAATAAGGCCCTTAAGAAATCTAGCCTCTCTAGGGTGCGAAAATACAGTGCAGTCCTAGATAGGAGGGTGATGTGCATATATTGCTGATAGATGAACACTTTATGGAACTACCTGAAAAATCAAGATGGTTTCAGAGTTAGTAAATAGTCCAATTTTGCTGAAATGGGTGTTGCTGAAGGAGACATAACTGATGCTGAGATGTCCAAATAGGAAACCTCTTCCATTTAGCTTTTAAGTCAATCTTGTTGAGAATTTCCTGCAGAATGTTCTGAACTTCAGTTGAACTGCTCCTTTCAGTGGATGTCAGAATGCCTTAAAGTTGTCTGTTGGACAAGGTGTAGACGACTGCCTCATCAGGGGAAGATGACAAAATTGCTTGCGAGATCAACTGGTCCTCCACCTTTGCCTGTTGATCTTCCTCGCAAAGGATCTAACCCCTTGAAATGGGGACAAAGGATGTTGTCTTGTGGGAATATGGTTGCATACTCCAGAATACCTGTACTCCAGTACAGGCATGACCAATAAACATATGGACACTACACTGGTGGACAGAGAGGAGGATAATGAGGGCCTTGTCCCTGTGGGCATACCTAACACTGCAATTAGATACCTGCAGCTGACCCGGCCCAGCTGATTTGGACTCACAGGGCTCAGCCTAAGAATCTGTTTATTTGCAGTGTAGACATCCAGCCAGGCTGCAGCCCAAGCTCTGGGACCCCCCTCTCCCACCTCAGTGTACACATATCCTCTAAGACCCATGCCTTCTCCTGCTCAAAAAGTAGTTTCTGAAGGAATAGCAGCTGGTAGCGCTGAGCCTACTATCTATGAACAAAGTTAGTAAAAAATACAAAAACAATTGTTTTTGTAGCTAATAGTCAAACTAAAAGTTAACTATGTAACAACTACACTAACTCACCACTAACTGTCTACAACAAAGTCATACAGAAGCAGGACTTCTGTAAGGGTTCTCTCTTGCTGCCACAGGCAATAAGAAGGAACTGAGACATGCGTGGGCCTACTCTTCTCTTTATCTCCTTGGACACCTGGGGGGTAGGTGCGGCCTCAAAAGACACTGATAGCTAAAAGAATCTGATCTCCCATGCACTGGGTGCATGTGCACCAAAAATGGAATCCTGTCGACAACCACTTGAAATAGAAAATGTTAAAAAAAAAAAAAAATCCACCAAGCAGAGGTACAGAGGTTTTCCCACCAGATTTTCTAATCTGTATTGTATATATCCACCATATATTTTTATCATATCAGGAAGCCCCTTTGGAATACTTGTGTATACATTTCTTGTAAATGGCAGACAGATCCTTCCAAGTACCCATGATTTTGTTTCTTGCAATAGGTTCAATGATCTACTATTTCACAGTATGATTACTTTCATATTAGCACACTGACCAGCAACAATTCCAAACTGAAGGGCTCCAATGTGGTTGACAGATATACATCCAAATGTCAAACGATATTTCCAGAATTCCTATTAACATTAAGATCTACAGAGATTTGTCCTTCACAGTCCTATATTTGCTTCCAGAGATTCGGCTTCATTTCCCTCAATTTAGAGATCTTGCAATAATACTGTTAATATTACTTTGAAGTTTGAAGTATATTTCATTTTAGAATTTCAAACAACTTTACAAATCTTAAGCTCCATTCCCCTTGTAAGGCACATACAGTATTGGAACCATTTAACAGACAGGTAAGAGGCAAAGCAAATTATCTAATTGGCTCTAGGAAACAGTCAGTGAAAGAGCCAGGAAAGAATTCAGGAGTCCTGACTCCCAGTCTCCTGTTCCAACAATGAAGCAACACTCCTCACCAACAAGATATCTGCTGCACCATACTACAGGGAAAGGAATTGGAATACCAAAGGTGTGCACTGGGAGTTAACTACATACCATGGGGTTCCAGGAATAGGAGTAGTTGCAACTGGTTTTGCTTTCTGAGCTGCTTTTTCTTCTTCAGTCATTTCTTCCTCTTTTGGCTCCTAGAAGGGAAAAAAATAAAGGTTGTACGAGTCGGCCACGTTCTCTGTTCAGCTATTTCATTTATATCCAATTGACAGTAATGTGGAATCAAATTTATTTATTTATTTAAAATAATGTTAATCAACAGCCTCAATTATATTCACAAAGTTTAAGGCAGGAAGTATCTATTAGATCACCTAGTCTGACCTCTTATATATCACAGGCCACTAATTTTCACCCAGTTCCCCATATATTGAGCCCAATAACTTGTCTTTGACTAACACATAACTTTTGTTTTGCTAAACATGTCTTACAGAAAGACATCCAGTCTTGATTTGAAGACTTCAAGAGATGGAGAATCCACCACTTCCCTTGGTAGTTTGTTCCAGTGGTTAATCACCCTTACTGTTAAAAATTTGTGCCTAATTTCAAATGTCAATTTGTCTGGCTGCAGCTTCCAGCCACCAGTTCTTTATCTGCTAGATTCAAGAGCACTTTAGTACCTGGTACTTTCTTCCTGTGAAGGTACTTAAACACTAACCAAGTCACCTCTTAATCTTCTTCTCAATAAGCTAAAAAGGACTGCGCTCTAAAGTCTCTCACTGTAAGTCATTTTCTCCAGCCCTCGAATCATTTTTGTGGCTGTTCTGCACCCTCTCCAGTTTTTCAACATCCTTTTTAAGATGTAGACACCAGAATCAAACAGTAATCCTTTATCATTCTCAATAATGCTACATGTTGATATAAATATCATCTCCCTACTCCCCTGTCTATACAACCAAGGATCGCATTAGCCCTTTTTGCCATAGCATCACACTGGGAGCTAGCTACACTGAGTTACTGTCCACTATGACCCCTAAAACCTTTTCAGAGTCACCCCTTCACAGGATAGTCCACCATTCTGTAGATATGGCCTGTGTCTTTGTTTCTAGTTGTGTATGTTTGCATTTGACTGTATTAAAACACATTTTGTTTGGATTTCTTGGTGACCTGGGCCCATTCAGATTGGTCCATATGATCATTATCTACTATTCTGCCAATCTGTGTCATCTGCAAATTTTATCAGCAGTGATTTTATATTTGCTTCCAGATCACTGATTAAAATGCTAAGTAGTGTCAGGCAAAGTACCAAGCCCTTTGGAACCTCATCAGAATCACCACAATTGACTGATGATTCCCCACTGATGACTACTTTTTGAGATCTGTCAGCTAGTTCTTAATCCATTTAACATGCTCTATTGATATATTGTGCTAATTATTTTAATCAGAATGTAATGCAGTACTAAAGACACAATGTGGGTGAAGCAATATCTTTTATTGGACTAACTTCTGTTGGTGAAAGAGAGAAGCTTTCATGCTCCTCAGGTCTCTCTAATGTCCTGGGACCAAAAGCTACAACAAGGCAGTACTAAGTCAAACATCTTACAAAAGTAAGTATACTACTTCTTTGAAGTTTATCAACCAAACTTGTAATACCTCAGAGAATGAAATCAGGTTTGATTGGCATTAATTATATTCCTGTCCTTTAATTCTTTGTGTTCCCTATCAGTTTTTCCATAATTTTGCTTGGGACTGATATCAGGCTAACTGACCTGTTTCCCACGTCATCCCACTTGCCCTTTTGGAATAATGGCACAACAGTAGTACTCTTTTAGAATCATCTAGAACGTCCACAGTATTTCAAGATTTATTAATAATTAAAACAAGCAGGTGAGAGATCTCCCCAGCCAACTTTTTTAGGAGTCTTTGGAGTAAATTATCCAGGCCTGCCGATTTAAGAATGTTTATTCCTAAGAGAAGTCATCTAACATCCTCTTCAATTACTAATGGACTGGAAAGTACTTCACCCTCAATTGATATGACTACATCTTGCTTCTTTCTAAATAAAGAACAGAAATATTTATTGAACACATCTGCCTTTCCTGCATCATTAACAATTTTACCATCTCCATCTAGTAATGGGCCTATAATATTGCTAGAATTTCTTTTGTGCCTAGTATGTTTAAAAAACCCTCCTTCCTAGTATCTTATTAGTTTTCATCTGTCTTCTCAAATGTAACCATGTTTTGATTATTATGCTACAAGCTTTAGTTTCTATTTAAGTCAAGACCCAGATTCAGGAAAGCCCTTAAGCCACATGCTTAACATTGATTTCAATGGAATTTAAATATACTTAAACACTTGCCTGAACTGGGATGTTTCCCCGAATCAGGGCCTAAATGAAGAGATTATGGTGAGATGTGTTTTTAAACACTGTACCTTAATTACATAACAAAAAAAACTGTACACAAGAAAAAGTTTTAGTTTGGTTACTGTAATTTAAGGAAAACAAATGTACTTTACTTTTGCAGAGGTTCTCTATGATGTGACTTTCTGACAAACTAAACTTATTGGTTGTATTGTATACAGGAAGTTTTGCTTTTGTCTCAAAATTATGAAAATAAAGAAAATACGCAAACATGCATCTCTTTCAATATTTCAGACATCCTGATATCCAGGGCAAACTGAGTTGCTGAATACATCAAGCAAACTGAGTTGCTGAATACATCAAGAGAAATGACTTTTTATAAATCAGAATGTATTTAGAGGTAAGACTATTTTAATTTTCAAATTCTTACTGACTTACCACCTAATTCATCTCTCTATATTTTTCTTTTTAAAGTTTTTTTAAATTAAAAAAAAATCACTAAATGTCATAAGAAAAAAAAATACTATTTTCATATCACCCCCAATAATCTAAGAACTCAAATTACTAACCATAATCTCTAATCAATATGTCTGCATCCACATATATATACAGAAAGATTTTATTTGGTTGCAAGGTCTTTTACCTCTTTTATCAGCAATTTTATAGGTTCTTCTTTGGGTTCCTCTTCTTCTGTTTCCATTGGCAAAGGCTCCTCTGTAGGTTCTTTAATAGGCTCTTTAATCTTCTCTTCTACTTTTTCTATAAGAAAAAGGATTTTTTTTTTTTTTTTTTTAAGTTTGCCTACGGTAACTTACAATTTTTACTGAACTCATCAGATTCAGTTTATCAATGTGGTTTTTCAAGTTGTACTTTTTTTTTTTGGCCATTCTCTCTTCAGAGAATTAAGTGTCATCCTCAAAGGGCCAGATTCTCTCCTGTGCCAGGATCTGCTCAACATGGGGGAAAAGGGGAGGCAGTTAGAGTTCCTGATCTCACGGTATCCCAGCCCCAATGTAAGTTAGTCTTTCCTAACTTATGGCAGTTAGTGTATGAATTGCTGTAGTGGACCCTACTCTTCCGCCCCCCCACCTCCCCCCCATATGCCCTCCGCCCCCAAGGTGGGAGTTCTGCTAGGAGAATTATCAACTTGGCAGCTGAAGCCAAATTCTGGTTGCTCTCTGTTGTTTAGATGTTGTGAAGGAACTGGAATGGGGCAGAGAATCTGACCCAAAAAACAGGCATCCTGGCCATTCACTGTAGAAAATAATTTAAATGGAATCCCTCTTACTAACACCTTGCTACCCATATAACGGTCCTAACAAGATTCAAGTGACACAGTCAACTTTAATTTTTGAAATTGGCTCATTTCTAAAAATTTAAGTTTGATAGAAAACTGAATTTTTTTATTTTTTTAAATTCTGGCCTTTTCAGCAAACAAGAACCTCACAGACAATACAGGGGAAACTGACCAAATACAAGTAATGCTAAACGCACAAAGTAAACAACCTGTAAGAGAATATTCCCCCCCACCAACTTCTTTCTTTTATAGGAACTGTAAGTGCTGCATGTAAATACAGTAGAGAGAGATGTGATTTTCAGGGTGTGTCCCTGTGACAAGAGCTCCAAATTCAGTCCAGTTTCCTGAAGTGCTCATGCACATTCCTTGTTTAGCAGGATAAATTATAACTCAGATTCTACATATTTCTTAAAGCAGGCTACATGCAAGGATTTCACAATTGTAATTAAAACTGCCCTTTAGCAGCCTACATGTCTGTTCTTATACTTAGTCCCAACGCCAGTAGGAAATATTAGAAGTCAAAAATAAGACAAGGAGGTTACATCAATAGAAACAAGTCACTTGGGAAGAATAGTCAGCTAGGGATGTTAACCATCAAATATTATAATAAAGTGAGGGCTTGAAGTTGCACTAAATTTTAATAAAAGAATATTGTGTGTGATAGAGTTATTTCTCTAACCCCAACACAGAGACTACTTCTTCACCTAAAATCCAATCAACAAATATTGGGGAAGAGGAAGTTATTTGAATGCTTTGACTTGCACTGCAGGCTGCTCTAGTGGGTCTTATATGATGCAGAAGGGTTGCTATCAGCAGCACACCATCCTGGCATAGACTTCCTTTGCAGGCTGTTGCCTTTTTAACAAACAGCTTGTTGTTTATATACTGCTAGGGCGCCCTTATTTTCTGGATTCATTTTTTGTTCGTTTGTTTTTGATACTATGTCTGGTGACAATAGGTCTCAGAAAGGAGTTCCCTGAAAGATCAGCTGCTGTCTATCTCCTTCCCTTTCATGACATTAAAATTTGGTTAGGGAGTCCATGGGTTTGGGAAGGGAGATGACAAGTCTGCAATTTCTTTGGATGCATTAAGAGCTACAAAATAAACGAGGGTGAGCTAGATACTCTTGCTCCAAAAAAACTGCAGTTTGTTGAACTTCTCTAGAATAAACTACACATTTATCAAGATTCAAGAGATATTAAAAATTGAGAATGAAAGTTTTAAAATGCACTTTGGAACTTTAAAGAACATTACAGAAGAGGTTGAAATACTAGAAAGCAATTTTAAGCAGACACACATTTGGATACCAAGAATTCTGCATGGGTTCCCGAACCACTAGAGAACGTTTTATACATTAAGTTTTGATGGAATACTCAAGCGAAGGGTGCAGTCCAGTTTCCGGAATGGACAGCTCTTGCCTAAAAAAGACTGAACAATGCAACTGCAGAGAGACAGCCTTCTGAGCATTGTTCTGCACCTACTACTTTCCTTTAAAATACATTTTATATATTTGGAGGATCTAGAAAATGCTTCTTTATTCAGGGAACCTAATTCAGATGTTCTCTGTCTTAAGGACCTCTCAATTCAGGAGAAGTAAGCTGAGTTAGTGAGAACTGAATTTTCAACTAGGTCATGGGCAGCAGTCTTAACTAGCATGGTTGAGAGTTATTTTAAGCAGGTGTGTTTATGTATATATATAAAAATTCAACCAAGAGGGAAAAGGAAGAACTACTTGTGCCTGACTAGACTGGTGAAGACTAGCAAAAATTTTGTAGATACTAGAATCAGAATGTTTGAGGGGATTTTCACTCTCTAGTCTTCTTTTTGGCATTATATTTGGATCACCTTTTGGGGGGGGGGGAGGACTCCCTCATGGATGTAATTTGGGTTAAATGAATTTGGGGTTATGGAATATAACCTTTTCTTTTTGCTAATTTAATTTTGTCCTATTCATCCCCTCCCTTTCTCTCCATCCCAAACTCATTTTTCTCAATCTCTAAACTTTGTGCTTTCACAGATTTCCATCCTTCAATGCGTTTATCACTAGGATGTAAAATTACATATAAAACATTTTAAAAACTAAAAAATTCTTTCCACTTTTTGTCCTTCCACAGAGATCTTTTCAAGCATACTAGTATGAGAATACAACTTCTTTCTACTGGAAAATAAATGCATCATTCATCTAAGTGTTCCATGGTTTGACAGCAATGAACAGCTATTACCATAGCAGAAAACAAATATGCTTTAACTCTAAGACCTATACCCAACTCAAAGTTAGCACATTTTGGAAATCCTAATTAAGGGAGAAGAGGATTAAAGTAATTCTCATTCACATTTTCCAACAATGTTTATAATGTTAAGTCGTAAAAGTGATCATACCTAGTTGTGGCTGGACTCTAAAATCGAATGCTGTACCTTTCTCTTTTAGTTCTTGGGGTCTTTCCCATGTTGATTCCAAAGTCCTATTGTTATAATAGTAAGTCTTCCCATCTGCTGTTTTGTACTCTGTCCATTCAGAGACTGCTGTTGCTCCAGCCAAAGTAGCAGGTGAAGCGGCAATAGCAACCTGAGGATGGATCATAGGTACAATAGGAGGAGCCATTCCTGGCAAGACACCTACATAAAGGAGCAATAAAAAACAAAACAAAAGAGCGCGTGACAATGAAACATTATTTTGTGACACAAAAGCACCAAAATACTGTTTTATGATAATCAACTAAGCATATAGTTTAATATAACTTTAAAATAAGTTTTTTTTCTAGTTGTAATGTCTTTTAACCTGGGACAAAAAAACCAAACCAAAACAGTACATTATTGAAGAAACAAGTAACTGTTTTTTGTATGAAAACACATTTGTTCCTGAAAATGGCTTATTTTCAAACAATGTACAACCTTGAAATGAAGATTTATTCTAAGACACGCATACATCACATACATACTAACATGCAAGCAGTCATGTCACTGTACAAATGGAAGTAGAAAAAACACAAATATCCCACACACACAAAACAGAACTAAGAAGTATGGGCATGAAGAGGTTCACATTTATCGCAGAAATCAATGATTAAAATAATGTGAGTTTGTGTAGCTTTTTTGTACTAAATAGGCTAACACTAATAACTCATTAGGAAAGTTGTTTGCTGGCCAATATATTTTCATTTTGACTTTTTTTGAAAATAAAAATATATAGATCCACTCATTTGGGGAAAGCAAATAAATAAATAAATAAAAGATAAACAACAACATTCACTACCATGCCAACTTACAGACAAAATGAACTAAGATGGTTTTAAAAATTACCGGTCTTGGTGGTAGCGACTGTCTTTACATACGGGCAGCTGACTATTTGCATCATTGCTACACCTGTAAAATGGATAAGCAAGCATGTTGGAAAGCTGCCATTGTATGTTGGCAATTACTGGGAGTCTGAATAATATGAATTTTCCTGCTACAATTTAAAATGCCATTTTCCAATAGAAAAGACAGATCCCAGGCAGGAATATGTAAATTCTTCTTTTTTCCAACATATTATGAAAAGTGGTGCCAGATCAACTATAAAACTAGTTCTAAGTTACTGCAACATTTACTGTTTTACATTGAACCAGCAGTTTAAAGTGTAACATATATTAGGACTTTATAAAACATTTGAGAGAGGATTCAAGGGTTTAAATTCAGTGTGGGGTAGAATCTCACCCCTCTCTGTGAGACAACGTTGCAGGAGATTGTGCTGAGGGTAGTTTTGCGCATAGCATTTGCCCAGAAGAGGCCAATAGAAGCAGCTACAGAAACTCATGCAGTCCCTGTCAGTTTCATTCTGCTCCTACTCCAGCTGGAAAGAAGGCAGGAGCAACAGTGGAGGTACAATTTTAATCAATTAAGACAAGGGTGAGAGTGGTGGTGGCGGCAGCCGCAGTGAAAGCACAATTTCAACCAGAAAGGAAAGAGGAGGTGATGGTCATTAGGGAAAGGCATTGAAGCTGAAAGAGAAGAGGCAAAAAGAAAAAGCTGTGAAGGGGTGAAGAAATATACACAAACAAAGAAGCTGCATTGGTGGGTCAGTGGTAGGAAGTATTATCTCTGTCACAGTCTGTGGAGCTGCATGGGTTAGGAATGCTGTGAAGACAGAACATTTAGCCTTTGGGAGAGGTAGCACCATGGACTGCTTTCTAGCTCACTGAAGAAATGACACTGGAAGGTATGGAAACTGTGACATCTAATCCCCTTCAGTGAGATGAAAAATCACTAGGAGAGATGAGAGAATAAAAGGGAGGAAAAAAAGGGATTCCAGAAGACAGTTCATTTTAGGGGGAAGGGGTCATGACTGTATAATATTTCTGAGTATCAATCCAGTACTTTCAGACTGCTAACTGAAAAACTCAGAAATATACCCCCAGACCCTAAAATGTGTCAATTCCTACCATATGAAAGAGGTAAGAGGTGGGAATTCCCACAACACAAAATGAAATTAAACCCCTGTATTTATAACCAAAATAAATGTTAATTTTCTTTATCAAAAATCTAATATAGAAAATACACTAAATATACTGCCAATTTATTAAAAAAAAAATCTTTTAGAAAAGACCAAATCTCAGTGCTCTTTAGTTTTGAGTTCTTTTATTAAAATTTCTAATAACTCTATGTAGTATGGATGGATTAAGATACCGAAGCATTGAATCAAATGGTACTGAATGAAGTGTTTGTCTAGTTTTGTTGGGTTTTTTTATGATACAGCCTTTGAATGAATGCAAAAGTTTTGTTTTGTTAAGGAAGTTACAGTATGTCCTAAAACTAAATCAGGATAAATAATGTCATCTGTCTGATCACTGAAATTGGTTCTACTGCAGCGCAGACAGACTTCTTAGCAACTACAGCAAAAAAAAAAAAGCTGTTTCCTCTGACAAATTTCACATTTTTAAATGTATAGATAGCTTTTCACATATGAATTAAGAGTAAGCGGACCGACCTTAAAATTTAGTATCATAAGATATTAACACAATGGAAGAGTTAATTTAGTGTCATGCCACAATATGCTGCAGAACTTTAAATGTCAAGATCACTTGTCAATTGCACTACTCAGCTCTTTTTTAATATGAAGTGATCTCTCTGGATGGCTTCACGTTCATCACTGCCTAACACAAAAGAGCTACACACTTATGCTCAATGTGTCTTTTCAAATTCTGCTAATATTTTAACGGGATCATTTTAGCTTGTTTCTTAAAAACTCATCTCTTCAGGCATTTTATAGGTTATGGTGGGAATATTCCAAGGCTTTCTAGAAACATCACAAAAAAAGTACAACCAAGTCAAACCAAATTCAGCTGAATTAAAAACCAAAACAAAACATAGTTTTGTTCCGTAATCAAAGAGAATGTGTATTTACAACAATCAAAGAAAACAAATTCAAAATGGCATGGAGTCCTCCCAGTTCAATCCAATGTGTTATTTCCCAGTGAAAAGGGAAAATGGGTCAGGTATAAGTCTTCCAGAACTTCAGAAACTATATTCATGTTCTGAGAGAATTTGAGGACAATGTTCCATCAGATAACCATGTTTTTTTTGTTTGTTTTTCACACTTCTCTCTTCTTTTCCAGTGTCGTGTTCAGTGTGGGAGTTTCTGCACTGGAAACTTACAAAAAATACAAGTGTCCATTGTTCATGGCCAGTTTCTTGGATATTGAAATTGTTTCCTTATTGTATTGATCATTCAAATGTTGCCTGCCAGTTTACACTTAATAGCAGCGGAATATGCATTTTACATGAAGAATATTGGATCCTTCATCTTACACTGATCATTTGCTGGCGGAGGCAGGAACTGAAGTTAAGAGTAGTCAGACTTTTTTCATCCTGATTTAAGCTGCACATTTTAAAACTTAATAATTAGTTATTCTTTTCCCTTAACTCCCCAAAATATGTAAGAATCTACTCCTGAGGGCATTCTGCACCCCAAAAAAATTATGTGCCAAAAAACTAAAAATTCTGCACACAATATTTTAAAATTTTGCAAATTTTATCTGTCAAATAAATGTGGAGGCTCCAGCATGGCATTGGGGAACACAGGCCACGGGCTGCACAGAGGTGGGAGATCACTGAGCAGCTACCCCTCCGGACAGAGACTCAGTGGTGAGGCTGCACCTAACCCCGACACAGCGCAAGGACCGTGCCTGTTCCAGAAACACCCCAGGGCCCTGCCCCTCTGTTCCAGATGCACCAGTGTGGGCGGGCAGGCTCAGCAAGGTAGGATCCAAGTGTGGAGGGGCTCAGTGTGGGGGGATCCAGGTGTGGGTTGAGAGGGTTCTGTGTGGGGCAATCTGGGTGTGGGTGGCTCAGTGGGGGATCCGAGTGCAGTGGAATCTGGATGCACAGAGACTTGTCGGGGGGTTCTGGGTGTAACGGTAATGGGACTCCGCAGGGGGGTCCAGGTGAAGGTGGTTGGGGCTCAGCAGGGGTGGGAGGGTCTGAGGTGGGGTCCAGATACTGGGGGAGTGGGGCTCAGTGGGGTGGGGATCCAGGTGCAGCCGATTGGGGCTCGGTGGGGTGGGGGTCCAGGTGCGGGTGGCTTGTTGGGGTGGTCCAGCTACAGGAGAGTGGGGTTTATCAAGGGGGGTTTGGAGTGCGGGGGTGAGGCTGAGCAGAAGGGTCTGGGTATGAGGAGGTCTGGATACTTGGGGGTTGGGCGGATGGGAGAGCAGCTCCCTGTACAGGGATCCCTACCCCTGCAGCTGAGGAGTGATGGGTGAAGGAGCCGGGGGAGGGGGGGGGGGAATGCAGAGCTTCCTGCAGCTGGGGGAGAAATCTGGCTGTGGGTCTGACCCGGCCCCAGATGCCATGCAGGGAAAGAGGAAGTCCCGTCCTCTCCAGCCTAGCTGGGACAAGCAGCTGAGCCTGGCACGGGGCAGGAGCCACCAGACGGTCTTCCCCAGTCCTGTCCCCTGTCTCACAATGATTTCTCTCTCTGCCAGCTGCCCTGGACACCCAAAACATACTGCTGGAGAGGGCCCCATGACTGCTCTTGTGGCTTCCCTTTGCTTCCCCATCAGAAAGTCAATTTTCTGCAGGGAAGCAAAGAAATCCGCAGGGAACATAAATTCTGCGCATACGCAGTGGCGCAGAATTCCCCCAGGAGTAAAGAATCAGACCTCTAAATTACTTTCCTAACATTCAGTATCAACCAGAGTAATGTCCTCAACCTGGTATAATTTTGTCTTGTTTAAGCTGATGACTTCCCTATAATTTCCTTTTTAAAACAAAATTGTGGTGTTGCATCACTCCTACAAAGTTGATTTTTTCTAATCGTGACTCTGAAAAAGACTGGTCATTTGTGGTGGATAATCAGCTGAACATTAGCTCCCAGTGTAATGCTGTGGCCAAAAGTGCTAATGTGATCCTGGGATGCATAAACAGGGGAATCTTGAGTAGGAGTAGAGAGGTTATGTTACCTCTTCATTTGACACTGAGTGACTGTTGCTGGAATACTGTGTCCAGTTCTAGTGCCCACAATTCAAGAATGTTGATAAATTGGAAAGGGTTCAGAAAAGAGCTATGAGAATGATTAAAGGATTACAAAACATGCCCTGCAGTGATAGACTCAAGGAGCTCAATCTATTTAAGCTTAACAAAGAGAAAAGTAAGGGCTGACTTAATTACGGTCTATAAGTACGTACACAGGGAACAAGTATTTAATAATGGGCTCCTCAATCTGGCAGATATAAGTATAACACAATCCAATGGTTGGAAGTTGAAGCTAAACAAATTCAGACTGAAAATAAGGTGTAAATTTTTAACCGTGACAGTAATTAACCATTGCAACAATTTGCCAAGGGTTGTGGATTCTCCATCATGGACAATTTTGAAGTCACGATTGGATGTTTTTCTAGAAGATATTCTCTAGGAATTATTTTGGGAAAGTTCTATGGCATGTGTTATAAAGGAGTCAGACTCACTAGATCACAATGGTCCCTTCTGCACTTAGAATCTATGAACGTGGACTAAGCTTCAACATGAGCCCCTACAGCTCAAGTCTTTTTGCTCATTTTCCGACACTATGCCTGGTGGCTGCAAGAGATCAGACTTGGGAACACTTGATATCAGTGTTGAATTGTAATACTTTCTGCTCTTGAATATGTATGCAGTGTAGTTGTAGCCGTGACGGTCCCCGGATATTAGAGAGACTCTAGAATATGTAATTCACTTTTAGTCTCCTCTCTAGTTTTATTCCATTTCCTAATGCACGTTTGTGCATAAGATTGAAGCTCTAAATCCAAGTAATGAAGTGACAGCAATGATTACATACCAACCATGAATTCTGCTATATGAAAAAAATGTAGTGCTAGAGCATCCTGGCAATAAACTATTTTTACAGATGATTAACAGTCTCAGAGTCACTTAGAGAATTAATCCAGCTCTTCATTACTTTGTATGGGATTGGAGTATAGACATGATCCCTTAAAAAAAAAAAATCCATTTATAAAATGCAATTTTCAGTGCATGCTAATTCTAATTTATTTGTATTATCCAAAACAAGTATTTTACATGTTTAAATAACTACTTTCTAATAACTGTATCAGAAAATTAAATATGTAAAAAAAGCGTTTCAAGTGACTATTACTTAAAAAGTCTGTCCACTAAACCTGAATTATTTCAGAAAACATTCTAAATGGATTTTAGAGTAGCAGCCGTGTTAGTCTGTATCCGCAAAAAGAACAGGAGTACTTGTGGCACCTTAGAGACTAACAAATTAAATGGAGAGGATTTAGGCAATTCCATACACAGTAGACACGAGTGCAAACAAATTGACAACATGGACACATAGTTGACAAGACAACTACAGTTTACCAATTTACCTGGAAGTGGAATAGGCATGCCAGGAAGGGGAACACGAAATGGAGGTACCATTACGGGTGGAAAAGCAGGAATTGTTGCTGTTGGCTGAGGTACTGCATGAGGAACTGCAGGAGGCAACGTCTGTGGGACTTGCTGGGGTACAGTCTGCACAGGTGTAGCAGAAGGAGTGGAGGTTGAAACACTAACTGAAGATGTAGCAACTGAAACACCTGAACTTGTGGTCTGGTCTTGTGTTGTCGGTGCTGATAAAAAAAACAAAAAAAAAAGAAAAGAAAAAAAACTTGTAGTTTTCTTAAATGGTACAACATGTGAACTGTAAATACGTGAGCTCTTACTAATATTTCCCTACACATACTATACAGTATTTCATCCCTTACTGACACACACATAAGGAAAGGACGCTCGCTGGAAAGAAAAATCCCTCTCTCCACCCTGTGACATTACATTATTCCAAAAAAAGGTCAATTTTTATTTCTTATTTCCCTTGCCCCCTTGTTTGTATAATATAACTAACAAATCTCTAGGGCAGTGGCAAAAGTTTCTTTGCTTTGTTTACCAGAGAACTAGTATAACCTGTTTGGGTGATAAGTGAAATTTGAACCTCTGCTCAGATTGAGACAAGTAGGAGGGGAAAGTTGTACAAAACCTTGAATGAAGGAACTAATGCGCAAAGAATATTGTTGTTTAAACAATATAAAGGCAGCAGTTCTGCATGTGCATGTACATGACAACAGTGTGATATTCTTAGATTGTGGCCATGCAACTGTGATTCAAGCGTGGAGAAATATCTGCACAAAATTTGTATAATCAAGGAAAAGTTTAGAAAAATGCTTTCAGTCATGGGCTGGAAGAATTCTAGTGGCCTTCAGTGCCTCCTAGTGGGTAAATGAATATTAAACATTCAGTTCAACATTTCTTGCAGGATGATTCGAGTTAGCCTTCAACAGGATGCTAATGTTGCATATCAATGTGTGGAGTAAAAGGAGGAAAAGTGACAGCCAATGCATTTCAAGAATTAAACTTATACTAGGCATCATTTTGATTTATTTTACCCTGGAAAGCCATGTTATAAATTTACAAGATAATACAGTGCAATGATGGAGAAATATCACTTTTCTTGTACTAAGTGATTATGTTTAGATATTAAATGTATGTCATAAAAACAGGAAAACAGACTGCAAGGGAATTATTTTCTTCAGTATTTAATAAAGTGATTCACTCACTTTTTCAATAATATAAAGATACTTAATATTCAGTATATATTTAATACTATTCATCTGCAATTCTCAAAGGGTGAGAGAGTTATTCCTGTTTTAAAGATAGGGAAACTGAGGCATACAGAGATTAAATGATTTGCTCAAGGTCACACAATAAATCAATTGCACAGTCAGAATTAGAACCCAGCTCTTCTGACGCCCAATATTTTACAGACTGATTCTGAATGCTGAGAAAATTGATCTTTTAAAACACAAGCTATAGCATCTGACCACAGGCATCAACATTAACAGACCTTCCTTAAGAACAAAGGCAAAATTCATTAGTGCTTGGTGTCAGGAAATTACATTTTTGGCAGCCAAGAGTCAAGTCAACTTCTACATGATTCTATTAAGTTACATAAAAGGGGCCTCAGTATAAAGATATGCCTCAAAAGCAGAGAAAACTACAGTGAGTAAACTATGGATCTCAAAGCTGATATGGAATGGAACCTAAACATTTGTCTGATTCTTGTCCATTGTTACATATTTAACAAATGGCTACACAGCCTATAAAATAATGCCCTACACACTACACTTAAATATATCAAGAGAATAGGCTAGGTAGTTACTTTCCAGATCTAGTGAAATAATGACATATGACTCAAGATGAAAAGTCAACTGTAAGATTATTTGCTATGGCTACAATCTAAATATATATATTCCACAAGGTCAGTCCCTTATTCCCTTGGGCTGCTGTGAGCTGGAAACATTGTAGTGGCTCAGTTCATGTGAAGAGCAATAGTTTTCAAACTATAGTTCATGGATCATTCATCAATAAACCTCAGAACCCTCTCCTGGTTTGTTCTGTCACGCAAACACAAAGGAACTGAAGCACTGGGATGCTCTGCAGAATGAAAAAGCAGAAGTTCTGCTCTACAACAATCAACTCGGCTTGTTCCAGAGGCAGCACTGACATGTCCACCTCCTCAACCAGAAGGGCAGGTTGGATCCTGGAGACAGGCAAGATGGGAAACCTTGGTGGAACAACCCCTCCCTCCAAAATAATGTCTACCCTTTTCTTAATAAAGCATTTCCAAGTTTTGTTGGAAGTATATCGATAACCAAACAGACGCTTAATAGTTATTTGAGAACATATGGGTAGCAGCAGCAGAAAAAACAAATACCTGGCAAAGAAGAGGGGCCACATGTCACATTAAGTCTTTACTACAGTATTTCCTCTAAGGTAGCATTTGTTTCCCACTCTCACAAAGCCTAAGAAACCCACAGTAACTCACTGGAAATGGTCTGTGAAATTGAAGTGGCTGTGGTTGTAGTAGAGGTCATGGAGGACTGAGTACTTGATGATGTTGATGGAGACGCTGAAGATGCAGGACTACTGGTTGTTGGTGTGGAGGCCCCTTGGGCTTGTGCCTGCGCCTGGGCTTGTGCCTGAGCCTGGGCTTGAGCCTGGGCTTGTGCCTGAGCCTGAGCCTGGGCTTGTGCAGCAAGCATTGGTGTCAGTTCTGATTGCTGAATAACCTTTACCCCATCTGGCTTGGTCCATGCAGACTCACGCGTTCGTGCATTATAGAAATAGACCTATAGAGTAGAAGAGTCATTATCAAACAATAGTATGTTTTCACAATGAATGGCCTAATCCCCCATTCTCAAATTATGAGGGCAAAAATTAATATCTATACGAATACGTATTAATAAAAGGAAATTGCTCTGTTTTGCCTATCTATTCAGCATGACAAAAACAAAGACTCTTACTATACACAATCTGCAGCCTCGATGGCCAAGATCAACACACCACCACCACCAATGCAAACAAGATCATATGTGGTAACATGGTAACAGTCACTCACTATTCCTGATAGCTCCTTGCTGTATTTGGTTCCAGTCTTACCTTGCCATCTGGAGTCTTGTTTTCTACCCATATCTCTTCAGTGGGTGGCATAGTTGGCGTTCCCGGGGCAGTGACAGGTGGCATCCCTGGAGGAAACATCATACCAGGAGGCGGTGGCATGCTACCCATGGGAGGAGGCATGAATGGTGGCCTCTGTGTAAATTCATATAACAGTAACAATGTCACAGGACTGCCATATACAGTTTGCGTTCATATTCAGTATCACTTGACTGCACAGCCTCAGCAAGAAAAGACTTAGCAACAGTGTTCAGTGCTGTTCTAATACAGTCCACTGAAACAATGTTGCAAACTCTGGCCTGTTCTACACTTAAAATTTAGATTGACATAGCATACTCAGGGGTTATGAAAAATCCTCAGCCTTGTGGAAGAATGCTTCCATCCACCTAGCTCCGTTGCTTAGGGAAGTGGAATGCCCCCAGTGACAGAAAATCCCCTTCCATCTACAATCCAGGGTTAACAGTGCCCGAGCTACAGCATGCAGCTATGCCACTGTAGTGCCCATAGGGTAGCCATGGCCTCAAATAGCAATACCAAGGCAAGGGCCACATCTTATGACAAGTCAAACCATAGCACAGAGAACAGCTTTAACAACTACTTCAAGCCTTGAGGTATAAACTAAATGCAAAGCAGCAAAGAAGTGGCTATATAAAGAGAAGAGGCATGGGGTGGAATAAATGATTCCCCCCTCATTGAAGAGAGAAATAAAAAAACATCCCTACAGGAGATGCAAGTGAAAGAAAACAGGAGAGAGAACGTGCTGAATAACTGTCTTCCAGGCATCAATAGCTAGAAATCATTTGAATTCACTGTAAAGCCACAAGACAATTATACAATATACAAAGTGGGGTATGAGCAGGTGTACCACGGCAGAAGCAGACAATTCATTACAATCCATTATACCTTTTAATTATCTACCTGCTAATGTTTTACTATTAAGACATTAAGGGGAAAGTGTACAAATTCAACAAAGTAGAGATATCAGCTGTGAATTTTTTTTTTTGTAAAGCACTTAACAGATGATCCAGCAGAGGATTAGTTCAACTTAAGTCGTTATTATTAAATGTCCAAAGGTAGCAAAAAAATCTTAATTTTAAAATGCTTAATACTAATTGGATACACCCCAATATAATTCTAAATTCTTATTTCATGCATGCCCCCCATAGTACGTGAACTTTTAACATAGTGATACTCAGACCTCAGTGGTTCAGGAGCCAAACTAGAGATCAACATTATCCAAAAGAGCATCAGTAGTGTGAATTTATTGCTTCATTTACTGTACATTCATATTTAAACAGTAATGCAGGGGAAATATTTAGTTTATATATATTCTCACAGAAAAATTACTGACCAGGTATTACTATTTTTATCAATTACAATTGGTTAACAACATTATAAAAGCATCCTGATTGGTTAATAATTGAATCACAGTGCTTTAATATCATGTGTTGCAAAGAGCTGCAGGAGACACATTAAAGAGCCACTCATGGCTTGTGAGCCTCAATCTGAGTATCACTGTTTTAGCATAATCGCAAAGCAACAACTCTCCTGTTGGTAAGACTGAGCATTTCTTTCTGTTTAAAGGTTGACTATTCTACGTATTCTAAAAAACATATGTATATTCTGATTGTTTTGAAATTTGCTGTGCTAGATAGTGTAAGCAGTTCAAATTTGGGGTCATTTGAGCCGGGGCTCCCCAAAATACAGACCCCCTAAAACACAGCATTTTACAAAATCATCTGGTTCGTCTACTTTTTTTGTGCAAAACTGGACTCAAACTAAGGCTCTGATCCGTCCCAAACTGATCTTAGTCACTCAGGATTTAGCTTAGCATGTGCCCCCCCCCCGGCCCTTTCAGGAAGCAATAATGAAAAAGTTATTGAGGGCAACGTTTGTAACTCTAGTTTGGCACAAGCATCATGGATGCATTTAAACATATATATGCTGCGAGACATGGGACTCTGTAAAAACAGGTCTGCAGGCAGCCTGCTGTGAGAGTGAATAGGTGGCTCAAGATGACATGCTGTCATCACTGGACCTTAGCTGCACCCAGGCACTGAGAGTTTAAGGCCTACCCTAGGCAGTTTTCAGGAAATGCATTTTGTGCAAGTTCCTTGCTCTCTGCCTGCATTTTGCAGGGCTCTTTAGAACATTTCACCCAGAGGTCCAAATTTCTGGTTTAAAAGTGATATTTTAAAAATGCTATGAAATCTACATGTAAACTCTGCTTTTACTTTAAAAGTAATGGCAAGAACTTAAAAACAAGACAGTGAAGATAGTAAGTGGTTAGAGTAACGTAATTATGACTCAGTCTTCACCCTTTCCTGAACAATGGAACTTAATGCGATCAAAGGAAAGCATGTCCTGTGTCATCTGGTCAAGGGTTCTTGATACACAGCTCCACTAGCATGAGCTGATCATAACTTCTTCTGATTCTTATAACTTTTTTGGTGGAGAGCAAGGGAATATGGAATGTGTGTGTATGAATCAGAGTAGTGCCCGGGGGGGTTGGGAGGGAGTGGGATGAAGGCTCTGCCCCTCAGGGTTGTGCTCTGGCACAGCTACTGAGGGGACAGAATACCCTAGATACCGACCCTTATTTATGTAAGAGATCAAACGCTATGTTTTTGAAAACCCAGTTGGATGACTTAAAGCTTTGATTAAAAAAATGGGTTTCCAAAAAAAGTATTTTTTCTACAATTCCTCAACAAATAAGGGATCATCCTCTGAAACCTTTGCTCTCTGGCAGCTCAGAAGCACGAACAGAACATTACCATAAGGGTGGGCAGTTGGGCACCTTCCCCTCCAGTGACGTGCTTGCAGGGAAAAGAAGTGGAGTCATCTGTGCACAATCCTCCTCCCTCCCTTACAAATACACCTACAATTCCTTCCCATGACTCCTCCACCAGCCTGAGAATCCAGAACTCCCTACCTTCCCCATGCTACCTCCAGCAGTGGGAAAGGTGCCAGGCTCACCCTCCTAAACACCAGGAAATACACAGTTAAGGTATATGCCATCACCACAACACAATCTTAATTCCATTCTCTCTGAGAATAACTGCAATACACCCATAACACACATACAAGCACTCTATCCTTGGAGATGCTGCAGAACACTCAGGGAACTGCACCTACAAGCACTGTAGGACAAAGTACATCTCTTTGCTAAGACAAAACTCTGGTTTAAGTCAGGCATAGCAAACACGAGCTAACTACACAGACTGAGCCCACTCCAGAGCAACCAACCCAAATTTGCTAAATATTACAATCCTTTCACTAGACTGGTGGCAATCCACATGACAAGATGACTGTGCACCACTACTGACACACCTCTACAGAACCAGTGTTGAAATTAGGCCTGCTTGATCCCTCAAGGTACATATGCACCTCTTTTCATATCACAGTAACAACTCTTCCAAACTGCTCCAACTAAGCGATCCACCATTCAATACAACCACATCTAACACAAGGAATGCAGCTGGAGTGCATGCAGATAAATGTTGGAATTAAAAACTGTTGATCACAACACAATGGGACAGTCTCCTTTTTATTCTTCACGTCTTATTATAGCACCACCCTTACTAAACCATTTCAAGTGGCTAAGGCCAGCTCCAAGGAGCAGTTATATTGCGGGGGTGGCATGTACCTTAACTTTCATGGTTTTCTGAGGTTTAATTTGTGTTAGCTCTACTCTTCATTACCTGGTTTTCAAAAGTTAGAGTGTAGTTGAACTTGATGATCTGGAAGGACACAAGGCACTACCAGATAATTTTACCTCTGCACTACTGGAGTTTTTTGTCAATGAACTCATCTTAACTGTGCACATGATTCCATTATGTTTGCCTTTAGGAACAATGTGAAGGATCTTCTATTATAGGTATTTTTGAACAACATGCAGTGTGATAAAAAAGGATAAGATCAAAACCCAATTAGTTTTAACATTTACTTTTTTCTTTTCCTGCTGTAATCACTTCTGAATGCTGCTGACTTCTTACCACATCCATCCACATCAAAAACAGAAAACCAAACCCATACACTCTTTACCTGTAGATGTGGAGGCCCCATTGGTGGAGGAATCCCTCCTGGAGGTGGCATTGGAGGCATATTAGGATCAAATGGAGGACGTCCAAAGGGAGGACGAGGTGGTGGAGGTGGACCTCTCATCATGCCGAAAGGTGGAGGTGGGCGCATGAGAGGTGGTGGACCCCTCATGACAGCGTTTGGTGGGGGAGCTGGGCCACGAAATCTCAGTGCTTGCTGCTGAGCCATTCTGTGTGTAAAGCCAGAAGAAAACTATTTGTGTTTGCTGATTAGTTGCAGGATAGATTAATTTGTGTTACAAAAAGTGAAACTAGTAAAAGCAGAAGGACATGACAAATTTTGTCAAGTTTCAATAGATAAAATTAAAAGTACAAGTACTTTAATAGGTTTTCCCCCCCTCACAATTTAAATTCATTAGAAGTCTGAATGTGATTTTTTTCACTCATGAAAATGAGTGACCTTTAGATTGAACCATCTTAGTACAGACAGGCACTGTGCAAGCTTCCCTCACACAGCTCTGCCAAAGCACTTCAAACATGACCTGAATCACCGTGTCTATCTATAGTCACATCTTAGGCCTCTCGAGCAATGGCTGCCGATTGTGCCAAGGTTTTTAGTTATTTCATAATGTGAATGAGTGTCCACCAGGGACTTGGATGAGACCATCTGCATCCTTTTCACTTATGACCTAACGGAGGATTTGAACTCTGCAGTGATGAAAGGCTAATATACTAAACCCAATGTGCCACCCAGCCCACTACACAGGCAGCTTAATAAGTGTATATATAGAAAAAAACGTTCACCTTTGCAACCAACAAACGCTCTTCTGATGCTCTCAGGAAAACAATTTTGCCCACCATTTAGTGCCAGAGCAATACCAATGTTGGCATGATGACTCAAAATTGAAAAAAACAAAGGTTATAAGGTGGTGAACGGCAAAACACATGCAACTCAGCACTCAGATTATATAGACTTCTACTTCTGCTGATTTACGTTTCATATAGCACCTACAGTTTTAGAAACCAGGTGCTGTTTTACATAGGTTTTATAGGGGCAGCCCACTAAGTGGTACATAACTGACCATTGCTACTAACCCTGAGATGCCCAAGAGCAAAACAAAATTAATGTGCTTTGAATGATGCCCCAAAGATCACCAACCTCTAACAGTGATGGAGCACCAAAGGGAGCAAATTCTAAATATAGGGGCACTCTTTACTGAGAAAACTCTTCTGTCAGGCCTGGAAAACATCATCCTAGGAACTGACAATAACAGCATCCCAGCTAATCTTAACGGTGATGAGACAGAAACAAGGCAAATGACAGTCAGAGAGCAAGGCCCCAAACAGCATAGGGATTTACCAGCAACACCATGAATTGTACTTTTAAGACAGAACTATAGTTTTTAGAACACCTATCGCCATAACACCAGGTTATGTGCTCCCAGGAGCCATAATGTTTCCCTAGTCTCTGTTTGCCAGAAGCTGGGAATGGGCGACAGGGGATGGATCACTTGATGATTACCTGTTCTGTTCATTCCCTCTGAAGCACCTGGCATTGGCCACTGTCAAAAGACAGGATACTGGGCTAGATGGACCTTTGGTCTGAACAAGTACGGCAGGTTCTTCTGTTCCAATTAAGTAAGGGCAGGAAAGCTATTTTACCACTCATGCTGGCACTAGTTCCTGTCTGTTGTACCGGGCATCAGAGAGCGTTACTTTTATTTCAGATTTCTGTTGTGGTACACCCCAATCAGGATGAGAGTCCCAGCGTGTTGGTTGTATTTCAACCCCCCCACCCCCCTCCAAAGACACCACTCCTACCCCAAAGGATGGAATGCTTTAGTTCTAGCTTTATACAATAACTAACAAGGGGGCAACTCTGCAGTTTGGGATGCATGGAAGGAGAGCACGAGTCAGAGAAAAATCAAACATGACAGCCACAGCTGCATTTGCCCCTTGAGGCCCTGGACACCGTGCGTCTCGCCAGGGGACACAGCTAGTGGTGTGCTTAGCCTACAGGCAGCGCCTGCTTCCCAAGGCAGCATGCTGCAGGGAGCTCAAACGAGTCGCCGGGCCCGGTTGCGCGGGGAGCAGAGAGGGGTCGCCGGGCCCAAAGGGGGAAGCACGGAGGGGTGGGAGGGAAGGATCCGCGGGGAGGAGGGGGCACAGACGGATGGCGGGGCCCGGGGGAGGGTCTACGGAGGTAGAGAGGGAAGGAGCTGCCGGACCCAGGGCTCACGGGGAGATTGCCCGGCGCGCCATGGGGGAGAAGCGGAAGACCCTGCGAAACCACCGGGAGTGAAGGGTGAGTGCGCGGGACCACAAGGCCCTGGGGGAGGAGCCTGCAGCCGCAGGGGTCGGTGGGGGAGGCCCGACGGCCAGGCCGCAGCGCGGGGCGTGTGAAACCCCGCTCTTCCCTGTCCCTGAAGCCCCGCCGGGCTGCACTACCTGATCTCATTATTGTACCGCTCCGCCGCCGCCCCCGCGTCTCCCTCGCCGCCGCCAGCCCCAGCGCCGCCACCGCCTCCTCGGTCCGCCATCGCCGCCTCACCAGCCCCGCCGAAGCCGCCACCTCCGCCGCCAGGCCGCGCCCCACGTCATTGGCTACCAGGACCGTCGCTCACTAGACGCATGGGCGGGACCTAACCAGCATTGGCCATCGCGCCCGCCGACTTTGAACGAGGGAAGTAAGGCAAGCTGTGATTGGCTGCGAGAAGCCGTCCCGCTCCCCTTAGTGGCCCAGGCGACCCATGTCACGTGACCCGTGACCCGCGGGGAGACCGGAACTGACCTCACATAAGATGCCAGCCAGTCAGAAAAACGGAAAGAAAAATACAACCAATTCAAAGATAGGGCGAATAGGATAGTAACCAATCAAAGATCAGAATGAGCTATGTGCCGGCCAATCAAAAAACAAAATGACGTAGCATGCAACCAATCATAAAAGGGGATAGGCTCCAACTCTAACCAATCGGAGACCTTCTGGCAGTAGCGAGCGTGCCAACGAAGCAGGAAACAAAGTTAAGATATTCTAGCGAATCAGGGAACAGAGTTAGGACATTGCCAGCCAATCAGCGAGTGGTTAATAATTAGCATTATTGTCTGATTTACAGGCTAAATGCGTGAGTTACTGGCAGGGGCACGCAGGGCAGGTGGCGGAGACGGAGGCGGGCTGGGTGGCTGCACCTGCTGCAGGGGGTGATTGCCTCCCGGTGCCCCAGCAAGGAGGGCAGCACCCTGCTCTCCTAGAGTCGGGCTGGCTGCCCGGGGAGTTCAAGGTGCTGAGGCTGGCCTATGAAGAAAACCATTGACAGGCTGGCAGCTGCCCCACGGCCTGCTCTAGATGCCAACACTTGGCAGCAGGGGTCATTCTGCTGGGGGGGGCCCTGACTGGGAGAAGCTGGCTCTGCTGAGCTAAGCAAAGCTCCCATATACTGAGTGAGTGTCCCCAGCTCCTATGGCAACCACCTCCCTTTTTGAGGATGGCAGAAGGACAGGGATATCTTTAGTTGATTTCTTATGACTAGATTTCCTGTAGTTGAGGCATAGTGCTTCTGCTGCAATGCCCCTGAGAAGCGAGGGGGAGGATAAGTAGCAGCTCCCATCCCACCTTTAAAACCCCACATATGCTTGGGATCATAACCTTATTGGCACTTCCATTCTCCCCTTCCTACATTGCCATGTCCAGGAACTAGCGGTATTGGGGGTGCAGCAGCACCCCCTGGCTTGAAGTGGTTTCCATCATATACAGGGTTTACATTTTTGTTCAATAGCTTTCAGCACCCCACTATAAGAATTGTTCCAATGCCACTGACCATGTCACGTTTAATTTCATTTGCACACTCTTTGGGGCCAGCTGCCTTTTGGCAAGTACAGTTTGGAGTGCTTGAAAAATAAAATCAAGATAAAATAACTCCACCTGCCCAGCAACAATAAATACAAACTACATAAATCAATTTTGTGTGTGTGTGAAAGAGACGGAATATATAGGAGACCGTCCAGCACAGTGTATGTTAGAAGAGTATCTGCACAGTAAATTTCAAACTAAGGCTAAACATTGTTCCTGTAAAATTACACTGTATGACAGGTGGGTAACTGTACATACAAGTGGAGTAACTGCAACTTATTTTTGTGTCCAAAACCAGTTTTGATATCCATGATCCATGACCCATGCTATCCACGTTTAAAAAAATTGCCCCTATAGGTCTAAATTCTCATCTCAATTCACTAAGTATAGCTAGCAAGTAAAAATTATAAATATATTGAAATGCAGGATTATCTATCCAAGTGAATGAGAAAGTACCACTTCTTCTTTTAAACAAACAGTCTTTATTAATTAAGGCCCTTACTTCAGAAGAATGTGTATCCCCTATGTTTGGTTTAGACCTTAATTATCTGTGCACCATTGGGTTAGCTGAGGCATCTCAAAACTCTTCCTATAGTTTTCTGGTAGTATAAGTGTGTGGGGAAAACCAGCATATGTTATGCACATAAGTAATACCCTGTTTACAGCTTTGGGTATTAGAACCTATTGCTGAGAAAGGAAATGTTTGCCAAAATAGTGGGATTATCTCCCTGCAAGTGCTATGGGATCTTTAATGTGCACATCCCAGTCACAGGCAGAAGAGAACTGTAGTTACCCGTGCCTCGCCTTTTCCAGTTACATCCCCAACCCTTTCCCCTAAGAGTGTAGCTAATAATTTGAAATTTATACATGAACTGGATGTATTGCCTTCAGCTACACACAGTCAGATTAGTAAAATGCTAGCTAGAACTAGCTAGTTAATAATAGGGCTTGCTAAGAACAAAATAACCCTGACAGCTGACATAAGAAATGTTGCCTATGGGAAATGAAAAATTATATGCTATTGCAAATACCACCCACAACCACCCTGTGATGGGTTGGACCCCTTAGGATGCCATCTGATGTGCTGAGATACCACTGAGCCCGCCTATTATGTCAGCCTGGGACCCTTTTTACCTGTCTTGCTGCAGAACGAAACAAGAGATCAGTTCTGGGAAGGCTCAGCTTAAGGGACTTCCCCCAGCACTCAGGTGTCCACCTCCCTTGGAGTGCAGACCCAAAGGTATATTATGAAATCCGCCTCCTCCTTCAAGGTGGAGGAAGGTATGCACAACTTCTTGCCTCCCCCCAGTTAGAAATTACAGAAACTGGGTTTAATAAGAAACCAAACACATTTTATTAACTATAAAAGGCAGATTTTAAGTGGTTAAAGGGGTACAGAACAAACAGAACAAAGTAGATTACTAAACAAATAAAACTAAGCTTGTTTCACTAAAGAAATTGGTTACAAATAGTAATTTCTCACCCTAGATATTGTTACAGGCAGATTACAGAAAGTCTTGAAAGGCAGATGCACTGGCCTCCAGCTTGAAACCTCAGTTATTATTACTCATTAGCTGGACGTCCTTGCAGCTTGGGCTCAATCCTTCTTCCACCCCCATTCAGTTCTTGCTTCCAGATCTTTTTCAGTGTCTCTTAAGGTGGGGAGGCAGAGGAGAACCATGATGATGATGTCACTCCCCTGCCTTATATAGCTCTTATGTAAGGCGGGAACCCTTTGTCTTCCAGTAGAAAACCACTGGCATTCCAAAAGGGGAGGAGGAGTATCCAGTACCAGGTGACTCGGATCCATGTCTCTGCATGGCTGTGGCAGCCATTGCTCGTAGGCCTGTCTCCAGCATCCACAGGAAGACTAAGGGCTAGTCTACACTGGCAACGTTAAAGCACTGCCGCGGCAGCGCTTTAACGTGGCTTGTGTAGGCCTGGGAGAGCGCGCTCTAAAAAAAACTCCACGAGGGGCATAGCTACCAGCGCTGGAAGCTCGGCTCCCTGCGCTGGTGCACTGTCTACACTGGCACGTTACAGCGCTGAAACTTGCTGCTCTCAAGGGGGTGTTTTTTCACATCCCTGAGCGAGAAAGTTGCAGTGCTGTAAAGTGCCAGTGTAGACAAGCCCTAAGCCCTTTCACAGTCCACTGTCTCTGCTACTGGCCAATTAGCCCGGTCTGGCTTTTCCATTGTTGCACCTGAAGGTTTGGGGTGACACCCAAAGTGACACATTTGAAATACAGATACATAGTTAATATTCCTAATTTCAGATACAGAAATGATACAGTCATACCAATTGGGTAATCACATTCAGTAAATCATAACCTTTCCAATGATATCTCACGAGCCATCTTGCATAAAGTATATCTCAGTTATGTCATATTCATATCATAAGCATATTTTCATAAAGAATATGGAGTGAAACGTCACAACATCCATCCTGTATTTGCATTGGGCATGAGCTCAAGTTTGAATACACACCAAGTGACTGTGCTAAAAGGATCCAACTCATGGCTCTATAAATGACTAGAGATCCCATAATTGGAGTATGAGATGATTGACATGGAACCAAACTCTCTTCCAATTTTCTACTATATTTTGCTGCAAAAGCTGGTTTATAAGATACATTTTTCTCCCATCTTCCCTCAGATCAAAATTCCACCACCCCATTGCTCCTTCTTCTCCAGGCAACTAGCTTCCTGCAGTTTTGGGAACAGAGAGTCCAAAACCCCATTACTATTTCCCAAAGATTTTCAGAATAGCCTTCAAGGAGATTTTTAGATTAGGTTTTTCAAAGCTTTCAATACATTTAACATGTAAAACAAATGTTTAATTAGAGCTGATCTGAGCTGCAAAGATGGGGCTTATTGTTTGTATCACCATAACAACTGGGAGCCCCAGTCAAGGATCCCATCATGCTAGGTGCTGTACAACACTGAACAATCAGGTGGTCCCTGTTCCAAAGAGCCTACATTCAAACTACCCCAAAATTCTGGGATGTGAGGATTAATGCAGACCCATTTCCTGTTTACCATCTGAGTTTTGGTAGGGGAAAAGTTTGTATTTTCCTTTCCATACTGCACCACACTTCCTGTTTGCTTTCTTTGCAATCAGAAACAATCTGCAATGGCGACCACCATTGGGAGATGCTCTAAAGAAAGAATGTGATGGAGGGGGCAGATTCCTTGGGGAAGGAAGAGCTCTGAGACTAGACTCCTTCAATTCTGGCCTATTTGATTTTCTTTTTCATGCAGATTACAGAAGTCAAAGATGTCTTGTTACAGGGATGAGCAAGGTTCCATACAAACTCTTCTTTGTAATTCTCCTTTCAGTCACTAGGAGATCCCCTTGAACAGCTGTGTGAAAAGCTATCAAGTTTCACTCCATTCAGATGCAGCAAAACTTCACAGATTCCTGGTTATGGTTAATTTTATTTATTTATTATATGCATGTTAGGAATAATAAATATGTTCTTAAAAATAGGTTCACTTATGTGGCACCCTTCATCTGTAGTTCCCAAAGAGCTTTTCAATTAATTAAGCCTCACAATTCCCATGTGAGGTGCACGTCATGATGCCCATTAATATTAAGACCTTCCATTAAAGATATTTTCCAGCCTGTCCCTACATTATTACCATACCCCCAGGCAGACAGCACGGCATCACATCAGGTTCAGATGGTTTTCTGGACAACCACAGATGCTAGAAAACTAATTACAAATATGAAAGTACAAGATATGTGTGTATTGACTGACAAACATGCCCCAGGTCAGGTGTTATCATGTTCTTATGATACATACCCTCTTAAAATTCCCATAGAACAAAAATCAGTATACTAAAGAGGTGCCTGATCCCAAATCCAGCTCATCCAAACAGCTCTGAACTTTGAGTTGCTTTGAAATCTACACTCAGATCCAGATGAGATCATCATTGGCTCAATCATATGCAAAGTCTGGTTCTGATTGACGTACAGTATTATCGTTGGTTTTGTTGGTAGCTGGGTGTTGGTATTGCCATGGTAGGCAACAATTAATGGACTTTACTCAACTATGGATTAAACTGGCAACTTCTCAAAGGAAAACATTTAATAACAAAGATGCAACATTCCATCCTGGGGCAGAGGCTCTTATGTCACCAGACTCTTTCAATGGAACAACAGCCTTACTGAGTGAGATCTGGTGGTAAAGCAGGGAACAGGACTAGCGCTGTACAAACCCTGCAAGGTAATGCTGGACGAAACCCTGCAGGTGCTCTTGAGCAGTCCTCCATGAAAGCCCCCTTCCCCAGTGTTTTCTCTTTTCTACTCCAGCACACTTTGTCTTTGGGATGAGCCTCTCCTATTCTGTGCCATCCTCCTGGGGCCCAATAACCATTTTTACCATATGCTGAGTCTTCAGGGGGTGCTAGATGGCTGCTTCTTTGTTGGGGAAGAAAGGATCATATGGTCTGAGTTACTGCTTCTCCAAGCCATTCTTAAGGGGGGCAATCTATGCCTTCATTATAGTATGGCACTGGAACAAAGTAACTGTTGCACCTGCTGTCTCCTTCCCACTCTGCTGAAGTGGTAGCAGGCACACCATAGGTGTGTATGGTAGGGCTAGGTATTCAAGAAATTCCCTTTGTGGTTGGTAGGGAATATGGGATATCTATATCACTGGCTCAGTTGGGCCAATTGCTGGGGATTTGGAGTAAAAGTATTTTTCTCTTTGGCTATTAGGTGGGTCATCTCATTGTCCTTCCATTCCCTGAAGACCTTGTATGAATTATAGGCAGTGTCCCAAACAGCTCCACCCTTGAAAATCCTGCTGGAGTGGAGAGCGGCTAGCTGGCACCCTTGAACTCCCAGTTGAAACCTGAGAGGGTTAACTAGTCACAGAATGATGGTGCCCAAGATAAAATGGAACTAGGGGCGGAAGGGGACAGAGGTGGAGGTGCCTGTGAGAATGGCGGTGGCTGGCAGCCTAGTCTGGATTTTTTCCCAAACCAGGGTTGCTATTGGTGAAAAGACACAGAAACTCACCTTGATTTTGAGTGGGCATTGGCTTCTAAGTCTTTCATGCTGTCCTAGCAAAACGTCTGGGTTCTGTTCCCAGCTGTGCCACTGACTGATGGTATGACTTTGGAAAACTATCCTCAACTCTCTCTGCTTCATTTTTTTCATCTGTGGAATGGGAAAGGAAATTAGAATGAGAGAATCATTTTTCTATTCACTCATTGTCTAAAAAGAGATCCCAATTTTCTGGAATGTGTGTGCATCACTCAGAATTATTTGTTGCTTAGTATTTGCAAAGAATCATCCTTCTAGAAAGAGGTTCAATGAGAGTATTTGATTCTTGATGTTTGAGCTGTTTTGATCGGACATAGGTCACATGGTTTACTTTCTCTTTTCAGACTGAAACCAATTCTGGCACAAATATTCATGATTACAAATTTCCTTTTCATAAATATTCCTCCAAATTTGCTCAAACTTTGCTGGTTTGTGAACATTTGCAGGAGATTGCACTATTTGCCCAGCCATAGTAGCAATACTGAACTAATTTCCCAGTGGGACTGTGTGAGGCTTAATTAGTGTTTGTAAAGCACTTTGAGATCCTCTATTGAAATATGTGATACAAGGGCAAAATATTATTTATTGTATTATCTGGAGGTCCTTCTATTATTTTTATTATATACTGCCTTGGCTATTTACTCCTGATTAACGGTGTGTTTCACTTCATTCAGATAAGCTGTGTATGTGACTGTCAGCATAAAGGCAGCTCACAGTGTTTCTAAAAGCAAGCTCTTATGGTCGCTTTACCACAATGGCATGAATGTAAGATAATAAGGGTCTGACAATGTAAATTCAGAAAACTGCTAGCTGGGAAAAATATATATATATCCCCGACCCTTTGATGTTGCTAATGAATGGGCTCTTTTTAACTTACTCTTCTAGCTGATAATTGTGCTGTAGCTCCTGGGCAAAAGTATCAGTAATGTGGGTATGTAGACTGGCCATTGGCATCAAATATTCATAGAGTCACAGATGGGAATCTACAAAGAGTTTGCACAGAAATGGAGTGTATTCCACACGTTCTGTGGTGAGCCTGTCAGAGCATCAAGAAGAACTTTTGATTTGCTTCCACAGCTACATGTTGTTGTTGTTGTTTTAAAGAAAATATAAAAAGAAAGAAAAATGCTTTTGCCAGCTGGCGTTTCAAGCAGAAGTGGGTCAAACAACTCCAAAAAGTTCTGTGGCCTCAGAAAGCAGGCGTTAGCTGTCCTTTGCTATACATCAGAGTGTGGCTAGTTTCAGAGTGGAGGCACAATGTTGGAGGAAGGATGACAGGAAGCCTTCCCTGCTATCCCCAAACTTTATGTCCCCTAGGCAGGGTCTGCAGCCTTTGCATTCTCCTGAATGCTGCTCTAGCAGTGTTATCCACTCTGACCTGCAAAGATGGCAGGAATCCATGATGCATCTCCGTTGTTGCTGGGGTGCTGTGGGAGACATTGCACTCTTACCTTAGGGGGATGCTTCCTGTGTTCTGGGTTTCTACCTAAGGAAAAGGCAGTAGTATTTGCAGGAAGCTGCCATCCTGCAGTCAAGTCTATGAACCTGTGAGTTCTGCTCATTTGTAGCCTCACACAGCCCCATGTGGTGGCAGAAATACAGCATTGCAGCTTCTCATGGACTTGAGTGGGGAAAATCTGCAATACTGGTTGGTTGTTGACATGGTTTGTTTGTTCTGTCTCTTGTTTTGTCTTTCCATGGGCAATTGATATAGATTGCTCCTCCCTTCTTGATGGCCAGAAGATGCTATAGTGGTAGATTATTTTAATGGCTAAAGCCAAACACACCAAACTATGGGGGTAAAACTGCATGGAAAGATGAAGGAGCCATTTCAGAGGAAGCCAAAGTGAGGTGGAGCAAAAGGCCTAAAAAGCAAGTCTTCAGACCTTACTAAGGTATTTCAGGTCAGGGATCCTTATCCAGATTGGGACTTTGGAATTATTACTTGAATGGGTGCCACATGATCTTAAGAAGGAGATTCAATCTCCATGTTAAGGGGCTTTAAATAAAAAGATACTGTTTTGATGCATGATGGACTCTGACCTCATCCTCTGGGGACCATAGGAGAGGAAGAATGCTCCAACTTCTCTACATGAAGATGTGGGGGGATGGAGCATTTTTTATTTTAAATCTGTAGCTATGCTGTGAGGTAGGCAATTGGAAGAAACAACCATGGGGCAGGGCATGTTGGTGGAGTCATCTGGAGAGAGGCAGAGGGGAGGGGGTACAACAGGAAAGAAAAGCAGTTTACAAGAAGTGTTCCTAACCTCATCTTGAACATTTTGCTTGTGTAAGTTTATTGTTTGCCAGTCCTGTCTACTTAGAATGTAAGTTCTTCAGGGCAGGACTGTCTTCCTCTGTGTTTGTACAATGCCTAGCATATTGCAGCACAATATACATAATAAACAAAAAGAACAATTCCAGACAGATTTCTGTTCACTGAACTAAGCAAATTTACAGCCCTCCATTTCCATGCTATAGTCACACTGTGACAAGCTTCAGTGGTTGTAGACTCAGTTCAGGGAGGGGAAGAAGGATGTATATCAGCCAAGTGTGCATTATCTATTGTTCTTTCATAAAGTGACTTGGCTGAGGTCACACAGGAAGTCAGTGGCAGGGTTGGGATAAGAACCCCAGAGTCCTGATGGCTTGCCTTACCCATTTACCTATTGTAATGCAGTAGCCTATGGTTTTGGCAGTGCAGTTCAAATGTTATCCTTCTCCCTGTCTCAATTTCTGCTCTGGAAGGAAGTGGATTTGCTGCTCTTTGCAAGGCACAGGCATTCTGAGCAAGTTGTGCAAAGAGCAGATGCCTCATGAGACATGGCCATCAGGATCGCCTGAGGATACAAAGGGCCCAGTTGGCTTTCTGGCTGCCACCAGGTCAGTGGATTGCACCCTGTGACTGAAGCAGTGTGTTTTGGGAATTGGTGCATTGCATGCTGCCTTCTGCAGCAACTAGAGGCAGGCTGAGCCTGAGGCATACCACATTGACTTGGCAGATTTCCTCTTTTAGCCTCATGTTGGCTTGTCAACCTCATCATCCAAAAACAGTTACACAAACAATTTATTAGCATGGTGTCTGGGCCAACTGCCGTCACATTATTAAAGGTTCTCTCAGATTCTTCATTTCACAGTAAATCACATTTTTCTGGAGCAAGTCTGGTTGGTAGAATAAAATCTTGGACATTTGAAATTCTATCAAGTTAAAACCTTATGAGTTCAGAGGCAAATCTTTCTTTCTTTCTTATAAACAAGACATTTAAATCAGTTGAGCCATCTTCACAACAGACAAGAGCAAACCCCCTTAGAAGAGTTCCCAAATTCTGGGAATATTATCAAACTTTTCACCGAAAAGTGATTCCCCCCCCCCCCCCCCCAACAGACAGTAGATACTATGAATTATGTAAAAAAGTGTGTGACAAATCTAATTTGGATGGATTTGTCAGATCTGGTAAATTCCATCAGTATTGATCTGATACCAAGTACAGATCCAGATTTTGGAGACCCCACCCCCATCTCCTATCTCTAGTAAAGAAAGGTGAGGAATCTCAGGGCATTGAAGAGGACTCCATAATGTTGGGGGGAGTGGGGAAGAGAAGACTTCTTCACATAAATGAATTATGTGTAGAAATCTTCCTTCTCCCCTCCTTGCTCCCACCTATGACAGAACTCACTTCTGACCACCAACCTTTCACCCTCCATTCCCTCTTGGTGCCATTCACCCCTTCTCTCACTACCCTCCAACCACTTTGGATTCCTGAGATTCTCCAGTCACTGCAGAGGGGAACATGGTCATGGAAATCAGGGAGGGACTCTGGGCAGTGGTTGGCAGCTGCAGGAGCTACCGTAAGCCATACCTAAAAAGCCACCACCTGATGGCAGGCAGCCGTTGTAAGTGTCTAGCTCAGGTTTTAACTTTATACAGTAGTCAGATTTGTACCAATGTGAATCCAGAAGCGTTCCCAGATTTGTGCACCAAGCAATTACAAATCATCACATTCCTACAGGTTAATTTGGGGATATGTACAAGAGCAGAACTTCTCAACTGGCATGTCAGTGCAGCAGGGAGCCCCACCTGGTCATCCCTCATGGACTGAGAAACTAAAATAAAAAAAAAGCTAAATGCCACAGTCACAGGGACCCAGTGAGAACAGGGGGTGGAATTAGCAACTTGCTCTCTCTTACTGTTGCAACCTCTCCTTGTCTCTTCTGTGCTTGCCCCTAACCCTCTTACCTGCAGCTTGCCAGTCTTCCCCTCCTTCCTCCACCTATAGCTGTGGTGTGGGGAAATTGCCATTCCAACGTCTTGTGTAAACTAGGAGATAAGATGCTTTTTTTCCCATTCGAGTGAATTCTAACAGCTAACTGGTAGTTTGACTGGATTGAAAACCTCACTTATCCCCAATGTAGACACAGTTAAACCCCTCTTGGCTGGCCTGCTAAAATCAAACTAACGGTGTTAAACAGAGTGTTAAGTGAAGTTTTCTATCCAGTGGCGCTAGCTCAGTGGAACTAATTTGATTGCAAAACGTACATTTTTCCTAGTCTAGACAAGGCCCAAAGGGCTGTGCTGCCAGCGCTGCTTTCATCAGAGCCGGCTCCAGGCACCAGCAAAACAAGCAGGTGCTTGGGGCGGCACATTTCTAGGGGCGACATTCTGGCGCCGGCCATCATAGGCGCCGACTCCGGGGCATGGGGAAAAAGTGCCCCCGCCGCCCCAGCTTGCCACCCCAGCTCGCCTCCGCTCCGCCTCCGCCTGCCCCCCCGAGCGCGCCGCCGCTCCGCTTCTCTCCCCTCCCTTCCAGGCTTGCTGCGCGCGAAACAACTGTTTCGCGCAGCAAGGCTGGGAGGGAGGAGAAGCGGAGCGGCGGGTGCTCAGGGGAGGCGGTGGTGGTGGAGCGGAGGTGAGCTGGAGCGGGGAGCGGTTCCTCTACCCCCCCCCGTTACTTCCTGCGCCCCCCCACCCTAGCTCACCGCCACTCCGCCTGCTCCCCTGAATGCACCGCTGCTCCACTTCTCTGCCCTCCCTCGCCTGAGAAGAAGGGGGAGAAGCCGAGCGGCGGCGCACCCAGGGGAGCAGATGGAGCAGAGGTGAGCTAGGGCTGGAGGTTGCGGGGGGCCCGCAGGAAGCAATGGGGGTGGGGGAATGCGGCAGGCCCTGGGGAGGAGGCCGGGCTGGCGATTGGGGAAGAGGTTCGGAAGGGGTGGAGTTGGGGCGGGGCCAGGGCAGGGGGCACGAAAAAAAGGGGGGTGGCCAAAATTATTTTTGCTTGGGGAGGCAAAAATCCTAGAGCCGGCCCTGGCTTCCATGCCAGACCATTGTGTCTGCAAGGAGCGCGGAGACACCCCTCCCCCCCCAAAGGACCTACCGTGCCGCCAGCACTAGACCCCATCCCAGCATCCCTCCTCCCCAGTCCTCACCCACACATCTATCAGCCGGGTGCCCAGCTACAGCACCATAAGCCCTCAAATTGAAAACAACTGACAGTCTGCACAGAAGAGATCCAGTTCTAAAATGCAGGAGTTTTACTGCCAGTCAGGATCCTATTGCAGAGGCAGAGGTGGCACGTGCCCCCCTTACCTCCGCCCCAGAGTTCTTGCTTGGTTTGTACTGAGTATGCTCACATGGACTGAGCATGCTCAGTAAAATCTGCTGAAGGTGCTGCCCTCATTTTGCCCCCGACCTCCACTATTGGCAGGTACAGGTTGTCTCTGGGAAGAGGCAACTCTGGCCTGCACACGCCTGTGCTATGCTCATGCTTAAGCCATGTCTACATTTACAAAATTAAGTCAACATACAGCCACCACTGTAATCACATTGCTTGTGCATGTCTACACTTTGCTCCTTCTGTCAGAAGTGCACATCCTCACCAAGAATGCTTGTGTTGATCATACTGTCGGTGTGGGACTGAAAGCCAGTAACAGTCAATATTAGCAATGTAGTGTCTGCTCTGCACTGAATTGACCTAATTACATCAACCTGACTCTAGGTCGCTCATGGAGGTGGAGTTATTAAGTCAGCATAGTTCATAGAATATCAGGGTTGGAAGGGATCTCAGGAGATTATCTAGTCCAACCCCCTGCTCAAAGCAGGACCAATCCCCAGACAGATTTTTGCCCCAGATCCCTAAATGGCCCCCTCAAGGATTGAACTCACAACCCTGGGTTTAGCAGGTCAATGCTCAAACCACTGAGCTATCCCTTATGTCAGCAGGAGTGAAATTTAAATATAGATACTTCCATAGTTAGGTGGATGGAAGCTGCCTTGCATCAACCTAAGTCTGTAGTGCAGACCAGGCCTTGGTAAACATCCCCAGCACACCAGTCACCTCCAAAAATTCACCAGATTTACTCCACAAAAGGTAGGGCTGAATAAACCAGTCAGATTCAATAAGAGCCAGCCTGATCTTTCATCTGTACTGAACTTTCTGGAGCGTGGAAAAAGTTTGACTGAAGCTTTTAATTTTAAAGGGACTTTCTTTCTTTTTCTGCTTCTCTGCTATTCCAGTCTCTACCTGGATCTGGAAGCAGATATGCTAACATACTTAGAAAAAAAGCTGTTATCACAGAGCCTGATTTTCATTGCCCTGCAACCTTTTATATCATTTTACACCCACTTTGCATTCATGTCAATTACTACACAAGAGTGCAGGCAATGCAGAATCAGGCCGGTGATGTTTCTTGAACTTAAAGAAACAGGAAGTCCTGGTCATGAGAGAAAGGAAGAGAGAATATGAATATGACATTTTAAGACCCAGTCTGGCAGACTCAAAAGAGTAAGATTATTTAAATAAAGCTTTGGGATCTATATTCCAGTTTTTGGGTGCTTATCTCAATAAAATATGTACCCCAGATATTGTGAAGTTCTCCCACTGGTAAATTAAGACAGAAAAAAAATAATGTAGCTACTTCCTTAGGAATTAGTGGAATTTAGGACTGGCCAAGATCAAGTGTAGAATCAGTTAAAGTTGCCCTGCAAAGGAAAAAAAACAAGTATGTTTTGTGCCCCCTTTTTGCTTCTCTATGGAAGCTTCTTTTCTTTCAAAATCAAAACAGCTGTTTTCTACTTTTTAAAAAAAAATTAGAAATTCAGGCCTTCAGTACCCTGGTTTCCTTAGAAAACTCTATAGATGACTGGAGAACTGGTAGGATTATTATATCAGAAATACCATGCAAGTGAAATGTGATTATCTGTTGAAGGAAGCAATTTTTTCAGACTGTTTAAAACTATGTTTCATTTGTTTATATTAACTCACATACAATTAAAATACCCGAGAAGCAGTGGGAAGAAAAGCTGTCTTTGTTAAATATTCAACACTCTCACCTCTTCAGTTAAAGACTCAGAAAGCTCTGAATCTATATTTGAGGCCTCAAATGATCTCTCCTTGCAGGGGGTGGACTTGCTGATCTAATAAACCTTTCCATCTCTAACTGCTTTGATCCTATGATCTTATTTTTACCAGGCTCTCTTTTCCCCTGGAAAAAAAAAGCAGCATTTCTTAAATAATAAAAATAATCAGAATTACTGAGGGAGCTTTTGATGGAACTCCGATAAAAAGACTCTTAGATACTTTAGCTTTGATTTTCCTGTTCAGTTTATTTAATTTTTATTCATGCATTTTGCTGAAAACCATTGGTGCTACAAGAGTTTTGACAGTTCAGAGCGTGCCTGCTGGTCTTCTGAGCTGAGTGAGTGATCCACTCTGTCCCCCATGGGTCTCTCCCAATCAAAAGCAGTCCCCAGATCCCAGGCACTGTCTCCTTTCAAGACAGCCCATGTTTACAGAGGGTGACGGGTGGGTGGTGGTAGGTCTCCAGAGAAGACTGGATTCAGAAGTGTCTCCTTTGTTCCTCCAAGGAGCAGCAGGAAGGAGTTCGAACTACTCCTTCCTGACTGTCCCCTAGCAGCAAGATGAAACGTATCTGTCTCCTGAACTGCAAAGGAAGAGGAGATGAAAAAGGACACAATGAGTCCCTGCCCCTAATTGTCTTCAATCACAACTGCCTGTTCCACCTCTGAAGTGCTCAGCACTATCTGATGGCAGGAGATTAAAACAATTTTTGGACACGATAGTTTAGATCCTCCCCAAACAGTGGGGATGTCTGTCTTCCTATAGGATCTTTCATCCCCTTATTCATCTACTTGTTTCAGGATTGTCTCAATAATTTATTAATTACAGGCTGGCAGATAGTGGCATCTGCAAGGCCTGGTTTCTTTTATATTTTATGTTCAGGGAAGAACTGGCCCTTTTCCAGGAGGAGGCCCTTCCACCATTTCCAAACAACTCTTTCACATGGCTTATTTCCCTGCAGGGGCCGCTCGCTTAGGGGCTGCCTCCTTTTTGATACAGGATTAAAGTCCTGCAGCGTAATGTTTTGTGTTGTGGCCACAGACAAACACACATAGTTCATAGTGAATAATTTCTCTGTCAAATTTTGCCTTTTTTCCCCATGTATTTGTCCATGTGCAGTTTACAATTTTCTGCAATATATTTGTTGTGCAATTTTATTTGCTGAGTAATATCAGCCAATAATTCTTGGTCTGTAGATCATTCAAAAGCCATTCATTGTGAGCATTCTAAATTCAGACCATTTTAATCAGTATTGTTTCAGCTCCCTGATTGGTGGAATGTGACTTTTTGAAAACAGTGCAATTTAAGGAGTTCAAAATTCACTTTCTGAAGATATTTTCTGCATTCATATATATGTATTCATATAAAACTTGCATTTTCCATGAACACTCTGCCAGTTAACTAGTTTGCTAGACTCATGGCATGCAAATGCAAAAGGGGAATAAACACAGACAGCAAACTGACTCTAATGCAAACAAATAGTCACAGAGGTGGGGGCTTGAGGCATTCCCACAAATCTGGATGTGAAGTTAAATAACGTTTCAGAGGGGTAGCGTTGTTTAAGTAACGTTGTGTCAGCTGCAAATCTCTTTTGAGCACTCCTTTGTACTGTTTGTACATGGATATCTACATTCAGATGAAGATCACATCTAGGGGGTCAAAATATTTGGGGACCTGAATCCAAATATCAGACTCTTTCCCCATGGGGCTCACTCTAGGTTCCCCTCCAATATCCCCCTGCCTTCTCACAATCCCCCAGCCTGCTCATTGCCTTTGAATGTTTTCTTAGGAGCATGTTCAGTACCCTGAAACACCTCCCTCTTAACACTGAGGTTCATTATTTTCAGGGCTCAATGTCACCTCTTCTTTGGATCTCCTGAGGGTGCTGAATGATTGCTCCCCCATCTTGAGAACTTGGTGGGGCCACCTGGCCAGGCTACTGTCCCTAACCCCAAAGAAGATATTCTGGGGTGAGATGGGATGGAGGGTGCTGGTCCCCACTGTTCAGCAGGAATGAGAATAGGAAACTGCCCTATTTTTGTGCTACCTCTGCTGCCAGCTGTTCTATATCCTGGACCGGATTCCATAGATGCCCTTGGACCATTGTCATAAAAAACCTTGGGGCCACTATCTGGGTGGTTCTTTGGGTTGCACATCTCTACTCCCCTGTAGGATGTGGAAACCCTACCAAAAATGGGACTGCTCCTTGGAAAATGGGACAGATGCCAATTCTGCCTCTAGGCAAGTGAAACCAAATGGCGGGGGGGGGGGGGGGGGGGGGTTTAAGGAAAACAAGTCTTCTAAGAATGAAAATTTAAATAAATGTAAATGTTCGTTTAAGTGAACAGATCTTCTTAGGAAAAAACACAAAGCAAAACCCTGAAAGTTTTGCTCATCAGGGCAGAATTTGGTGTCTTTGGGCCAATCTGCTGTCCATAGAGAGTCCTCCATAACTTTACAAAAATCCTCTTCCCCTCCTCCCTGCTCATTCTAACTCCTTGGAAGCAGGAAATTTATTTTTTTCTTTCTTCCATCAGACAAAACATTCCCATAGATCTATTATTGTAGGGTTGCTCCCCAGTGGTACGCTCTACACAGGGCTGCTGATGCTGTTTTTATTTTACAAAAAAAAAATCAAGAGAAATGACAGACTTTGCAGGCAGACAATTGGTAAGGTAGTTAAAATTTGAATTTTTTGACACTGTCTCTTGAAACTAGTCAGGTTCTTAAAGCTATCTGGATCAAACTCACTTGGACTTCCCCTTCTATTTGTAATCTTGTAGCATTAGTTGTTATTTGCCACATTGGTTTATTTCCTGCTTAAAGAAGAAAGCCTCTTTAGGTTCCTTTGCCATTGATTGTCTAGCACTGGAGTCCATACACGACCCTAGAGGGGCAAAGGCCTTCTGTGTAGTTGCTAATCACAAACCTTTCCCCAGTACTGTGTGGTTCACATTAGCTGCAGTTAGAAGTTCATTTAAAGAGGTTCAGAGACATTAACATCTTGTCTTTTGTTTTTTTTAATTTTTTCAGATTTAGAGTTGAAGTTTGATGTTCAATTAAAAATTTTGCCCTGGGCTGGCTGCAGGGCCTTTAGGCTATAGCAGTGGCAGCATCTGCCATGGGAGACCCACAGGTCTTATTTCGGACTGTGGCAATGTTCAGCTGGCATCTGAACACAGGGGCTGAGGGAGGGAGCTTCTGGCTTAAGAAGGGTAACTGAAGTATTTACTTTTCTAACTTTGCACTCTGGCATTTTGTTGACTTCTGTGTAAAAAAGTACCTTTATTTTGGGAGGGGGGACGGTTGAAGGGAGGAGAGGGATAAAAGACCACTCCAAGGTATTGTGGTCTGCAGATGAGAGGGGGTTAAGTTAAACCAAACCTTAATGTTAACATTAAATAAACACAAGTTTGTTCACAAATCTGGGAGGTGCCAACACCTGGCTGGTGTGTGCAAATGTAGGTGTTTACATATGCAAACAGCTGCACCTGCAGATGGCTCTGGAGGAGAGGAGGAAATGCGCACACACACACACAAAATTTGACCGTAACAGTTTGCAACCAAGACTTTGTATTTACTCTAAAGTTCATTAGTTGAAATTTGGGGAAGGCGGGGGGAGGGGAATTTGGGCCATTTGTGCACCACATTCAGTTTTTGTCTTGGAATTACCTCCTAATAAAATGTGTCTTTCCTTTTTGTGCATCAGACTGCATTACATGCCAATCTTTGCCAGGCTGAGTGGGTGTTCTCAGAGACATTCCCAGTGGAACATTCACTACACACTTGCTGTAAATGGTAAGATAAGCAGAGGGGGGCCTTGGACTGTAGTTCTGAACTGGATCCATTCTTAAGTGTTTGGGGAATAGAGTTTTTTGTATTTTATTTACATAGGACAATAATTAGTTTAATGCTGAACAGTTTGACTCTAGCTAATTGCATTTTATGATGATATTTATAGTATCAAAATGGAGGGAAAACTCTATGGTGACTCTATGGTGACTGAACAAATCCCTAAGCAATCCTGTACAGGGATTAGTCTGGATAGAGCCCTTGGGACCAGGAATCGCTGAGTAATAATTGTCTCTCTAACACTGTATGATCTTGGGCAACCCACTTAACCATCCTTACTTCCTATTCCCCCACCTCTAAAATGGAATAACCACACTTGTCTACCTCAGAGGCTTGTGAGGACTGATACTTAATTTCCTTTGAAAATAAAGCATCCTACATCTTTTTATCCTCTGCTGCTCCAAGAACCAGGCATATGGGCTCAAGTGCAATAATCGCAAGAAAGTCGTTTGGGGATCATCACATTTTTGACATTTCACTCCCACCAGATTGACATGTTTTTAAACATCTTTAATAAAAAAAAGTCAAGATTTGCATTTTGTATTTGAAAACTGATGGTGTAGTATAGAAATTATAAATGAGTCCCTGTCCTCATTTCCTGATTGGGAGTAGGTCATGGGAGTGGCTTAGTCATGACAGGTGAGGCAGCTGCTGCTGCCAGGTAGGTTGCAAGGAGATAGCCTAATACAGGACAAGGTAAAATTCCCCTCGTGTATTAGCGCCTTTAATCTGCTGGTGTTGGTGCTAGGTTGGAGTGTGCTCTCCCCTTAACCTGCCGTTTCCCCACACATGAAATTCTGAGACCAGTGGTTTGGTTTGACCCATTATAGAGCTAGGGGCCAGTCACAGAATCTGATCTGGGTTCCAGGTACTGCCCCTATCAAAATTTGAGGGTACTTGCATCAGGCTCTTACATCGTTTGGTGATCAGCATGAGTGTGTGCGGCATTTTGATGCAAGCCCATCTTGTTCTGATGTGGCATGCACCCTAATGGATGTTGAGATGACATTATGGGGAAATCCTTCTGTTAAACCATCATAATAATGTTTAGCAGGGCTATAGTGAGGGTTAATGAATTAGTGTTTGTAAAGCACTACACTATTAGACATATCTGAAGAAAATACCATCTGCACACTGCTTAGAAGAACCTTTTCATTATTAAGTCATTTTTTTCTCCCAAAGACACCTCACCCTATTGAAGAGGTTCCCTGACATTGCAATCAGCACATGAAGGGCCTGAGCCATTCTGTTTCAACTCTGGTTGTGAACTCCCCCCCGAAATTTGGGATAGGATCCTGTGACAGGGCGTGCATACCATGCACTAGGCAGGAAAGGGTTAATCCCACAATATGGGTGGCAGAAGTCCCGCCCCTTAGACCAGACGGGGCATGCTCCAACTGCTGCACTAGTATAAAGGAGAGAAGCCCAGCTCATTCTGGGCTGACCGCTGGGGACGAATGATGCTTGGTGGAGGCTCCAGTCCTGGGATCCACTTCAGCCCCTGATTGCAGGAACCAGAGAGCCTGAGGCCCAGACTGGAGACTGGTTGCCCACAGCCAGTCAACGGGAGTCGGAGTCCCAACCAGCTACCCGTACAAAGGAGCTTGGAAATCCTGATGACGAATGGACCCCGGCTTCAGGACTCAGAGTAGGAAGTGGCCCGGGGGGGTGTAGTGAGTGGTACCACGCACCCGAAGACAGTCAGCATGTTGCGATAGGATCCCCCCTGACAGGGCAGTGACCACACTCACCAATGACAGGACCCTGGGCCGGGACATGCTAGAGAGAGAGGGGCCAGGTCCCCCTACCAGCCCTGCTGCCACTCACCCCTGGGTGGCAGCCCACTTCTTCATCTCTGGCCATTGGGCCACACAGCCCTGACCCCAAGGGTAGCTGTGTTGAATCTGACCACTGTGCCTTATCGTGGTGAGGTCTGAAACAGTTGGGTAGACGGTGACCGTGGGTGTCAGCACCCCCATCACCTGCTGCAACAGGGGACGGGACGTGCATACACCGCTACAAGTCCATTTCTGAAATGCACCGAGACAATTTGGAACTGGTTCTCTGAAAGGAATTCCATTATTTCTGAGCTCACTATACACCACTTCCACTGTACATAGAGATTGTTTGCTCTGTTCATAAATATATACTTTGTATTTCTATACGCTGGGGTCCGTAATTCTCTCTGTGAATGCACCTAACACCCCTGAATCCTGTCAGGTGATGTGCGCACCCATCAAGCTGAGACTCTGCCCCAGTATGTGGAATACACGTTGGCTGAGCTCTGGTCTGACAGGCATCTTCACACCATTCCTCCTCACCAGTGGATATAAATGTCATAACAGAGATCAGCCGTCATGTAGTATACGTACTTTTCTTTTGTCCTTCTATTGTTCTGCAGGACTGAGACCGCTTTAAATGACAGTTGTGGCAAATTGCAAGTGCTGGGAGTGTATGTGGGGAACAGATGGTTCTGAATATTGTTAAACTTTTAATAACATGAGTCCTCATGCTATCAATTCAGTTGTCACACAAGAGGGTGTATTGAAGGAGCACTCTCAGGGCTGGAAGCCCCAAGGTCTCGTCTACCTTATTTTCCTATAATTATAGGGAAAAAATCCAGGCTGTTCCTTGTATGTGTGGACTTTAGATGCTTTGATGCTCTTTTATAAAATCCCAGCAATTCAGCCATATAAATTTCCCTGCAATAACAAAACAGTTTGTTCTTAGTCTATAATCTTAGCTGTCTCCTTTAAGGCCCCCTCTCTCAGGGTTGGCAAGGTCCTAGCTACCTGGATCCTCTTTTTCCAGCATCTCTCTTCCTCTCTGCTTCCAGGATACACTTGTTCTCTCTCTCTCTCACCTTCTATTCCACTGAGAGCTACTTGTTTCTCCTTTCCCTCAGGGGAGCATGTTCCTTTATGTATCTCTTTTTCTCTCTGCTTTTTAGGTCCCAAGCTCCTGCCAGCTCTCTCCCATTTCTCATTCTGTCCTGCTTTTCCTCTTTACTCAGGGCATTTTCTCTGACTGAAATAAAAGGGGGAGCTCTCCTCACCATAGTGACCAAGGATGAGGGGGCACTCTCCCTCTCTGTTAAGCTGAGGAGAAGGCGATGTGCCCTTTACTTTACCTCTGGATATGGATCACTCCCATTGAAATCAATGGGTTTTACTCCTAGCCTGCAGAAGGGTAGAATCAGGACACCCTTTTCTTCTTTCCCGTCTCCTCTTTGGCTCCACCTCAGAACTGGACCACAAACCACCTGATGTGCCACTTAAAAATTTCATAGATCATTTATACAAAAAAAAGTACCAGCCTGCTTTTAGAACTTTTCAGTTCATTGTACAATGCCAGCATGGACCACCTGGTGGGATAGCATTTTCTTGGCTCGCCATGCTGCAATAATGAAACAGTCCTTTGTTTTGAAAGGGATGCCTGCTGAATGAAATCCATAGCTAAATACCTACAAACACTGAGGCCAGAACCTGTACCACAGTGGGCTGTAAAATATCTAGCCCTCTTATTTTATTCATCTGAGTTCAAAAAGGCCAATATGCTCATCCAAGGATCCACTTACTGATTAACTTGGTTGAGATGTCCTGAACACAAGAAGAGCAAAGACCCAGATAAATGAGCAAGTTTCCCTACACATTTCTATGTGACTTGGCAGACATGTGGGCATTGAGCTTTAATGGAGCAGCTCTCCAGGAAAGGAGTAGGTGTATCATATGGTGCTGGTGTCCTCTCCATTGACTCCCATATACTGTACCTCCCTGCTCAACACTCAAAACTGAACCCTACTTGCTTTACGTACATAATTGGTGCCACTCAAGTCAATGGGAATTGCACACATGAATAAGGCAAACAGGATTTCTCCCCAAGTCATTTTTTGCAGGGTCAATCCAAAAATATAAAGGGTGTAAATACCGAATAGGGCAAGCAAAAAGAGGGGGTATAATTATGAGCCAACTATTAGCTACAATTATGAGGGTATGAAGGTGTCAACTATGAGTAGGAGATGAAATTAAGCAAAGGAAACTTTAGGTTGAGTATCAGGAAAAGCTTCCTAACAGCATGATCTATGAGACTCTCAAATCATCTCCCAGAGGAAGTGATGGAAGCTCCAGCACTTAAGTCATTAGTGGACAAATAAATGGGTGTGGGATGATCCTGCAGTGGCAGAGGGACAGGGCAGATGATCTAATAGGCTCTGTAAATACTGTGGGTCAGATTTAGCCCCAGACCAACTCCAAAGAAGTGGAGTTCTGCCCATGTACATCATGATCTTCTAACTACAGGAAGAAGAAGCATTAGGGATTTGATCCTACAGAGCACAGGTGTGGAGTGTTCATGACTTAACATAAAAAGTGGTAAGCAAGGACAGGGCAAGCAGGGGACCTGATCCTGCCCCAGTGTGAGTGGAGCTGTAAGGCCACCCAGCTACTGCTGCCTGATAGCAGGACTAAAGCCAAAGAGGTGAGCGTGTAGCTAAGCACCTCATTAAATGCTGGGATCTCACTTAAACCCATACCTGTTCAGACACACCTACCCCTTATCCTGAAACTGTTGGAAGGAAGGGAGCAGATGTACAAGGAGCTTGACACTCCTCCTCAGCGTGGAGGACTATGGCTAGAGTTGACCTTGCTTGTGGCCATATGATGTCTCCACTCAACCTTGCAAACCCTGCTGTGCACTGCACCAGGACTAGTAACTGGATCAAAGCCCTGGTGGGAGCGGGATGCTCACAGATGACAGATATGTGATAGTTGGCTAATCCTTAATATAGACGGATGGAATGTGGATTGGATATAGGCAAAGGAAACGTGTGGACAATCAATAAACTAATAATACATTAATACAAGATACCAGAAGCCTTTCCAGTATGATTCTACAATATTATTATTATACAGCAGTTCCTTTACAAGAATTATAGTATGCAGACCATTCCAGGCCTTCCTTTAAAACCTCCTGAAAAATTACAAGCACCTTTAAATAGCATCCAACACCCAGTAACACTGATAATACTCTGCTTCTGAGACCAAACGCCTTAGCTAAAGTGAGCACTATTTAGCTATTGTCACTGAATTCTGTGGGAGTTTTGGAAAACTTCCACCTACTTGAAAAACGGTCACAATCTGACATTAATAGAACAAGACCATTAAAAAGCTTTATGGTATTCTGTTCTCCTAGTTCTGGTCCCTCTTTCCCTTTGTTGCTGCTGGCATTTTATGAATTATTGATGTGTCTAGGTGCTTCTGCTCTCCCATTTCCTCTGTAGTGCCGTTCCTTATGCCTGCATCACATCCTTCCTCTGAGCAAAGGACCGCACAGCATAGTACCCAGATCAGTATAATTAGCACCTTTCACAGAGTTGCCGTGTCAGGATTGCTTCCATTCACTGACACAGCTCCTGCAGCCTGCATCACTTTGTTACAAAGTAAGTAAGTGTGTGTGTGTGTGTGTGTGTGTGTGTGTGTGTGTGTGTGTGTGTGTGTGTGTGTGTGTGTGTGTGTGTGTGTGTGTGTGTGTGTGTGTGTGTGCGCGCAAAGCCAGCACAACTTACTTCCCCAAGACAGGATTTCAGCCTTCTGCAACATTCAGTTCAATCTTCCCCCGATGCTTACCTCAGGGATGGGTGAACCTGGTGAGATTTGTGGCTTCGTTTTCCTAGCAAATTTGAAGATGTGCAAAACTGAGTTTGTGAACCTTTCATTACCATGATCATTTAAAGCCACATTTGTTTTTCATGGATGAATATTTCTTTCCCTACATTTCTCTAGTTAGAGGGAGGCTTCTGCAATGCGTTAGAAGTATAATCAGCCCCCAAAACCTTGGCTGACACAAGTGGTTACCCTGTATATCTAGTACAGAGGCTATATTTAGTGTTTCATTAGTATGTCTCGGCTCCTGTTTCACACTGTGTGTATTGGTCTTCATTCCCTCATCCGGTTTTAATCCTCAATTGTCACAAGATTATTTCTCTCCCTTTCCCTCTCTGCTGCATTTCTTACAGTTCCTCCTAAGTACAATGCAAAACCCAAGGATGTTTGAATTCAGGTTGAACTTTTGAACCCACTGTGTTTGAGCGGGTTTGAAATTTGATAAAATAAGATTGTAAATCCCTAATTTAAATTATTCTGAGTCAATATTCACATTACATTGGCATCCAGAGGCCCCAGTCAAGACCAGTCCCAGTTGTGCTAGATGCTGTACAAATACAGAAGTCAACATGGCTCCTGCCCCCAAAGAACTTACCATCCAAAGCCAAATATTTCCATGAGCATTGGTGGGCAGAACCCTAAACCCTTGGAGACTCCCACTGAAGTCAGTAGGGCCGTGCAGGATTCCACCTCCATGGATCTCATTGCAAGACTGGGCCACTAATATGATGACTGACATAGGGTGGGGGAGAGGGCAATACCAAAATATGGACACTTGTAGTAGACACAGATTCATTCCATTTACTTTTGTAATGACATAAATAAATAAGTTGATTCAGTGATCAGGACACTTGGATTCTTTTCCCGGTTCTGCCACAGACTTGCTGTGTGACGCTGGGCAAATCATTGCACCTCTGGGTGTTTCTGTTTTACACTCCTACCCTTTATCTGTTTAGATTGCAAGTTCTTCAAGGCAGGGACTGCCCCTTACTGTGCATTTGCACAGAGTGTAGTCCAGTGGGACCCTGGTCTCAGCTGGCACTGTGGTACTGGGAACTGTGCCTTTAAGGGCTAAGCCTCCCAGACAGAGAGTAAGGGCAGGGCGCTGTGAAGCTCTTGTTGTTATGGACAGCAGTTGGAATTGGACGCCGAATAAAGCAGATCTCTGACAAGCCCCTTAAGCACTGAGTCATCCCTGAATACCACAGAAGCCACAATAAAATTAATAATAACCTTTCCCCAACTATTGGGGGGTTAAGCTGGCTGGCCATAAAGCTTTGGCTGATTTCCTGTAGCCATACCAGCCAGGTGATCTTGAGTTAGGGTTAGAGATGTGAAGGAAGAGAGGATGGTAGCCTTAGACATCACTTTAGGGAGGGTGACCAAGGCATAAGAGGGAGGTAGGATGATGTCACAGTTCAGAGCAACTGCACCTGTATCTCCCCTCCGTGGCCCAGCAAGGGCACCCACTCTCAGGCTTCCAGCTCCCTAGCCGTTGCCTCTCTTGGGTGGAGACTCGCATCTCTCTCTATTCTGATGGGGTGTTTTCAGGCTGAACAGTTCCCTGCCATCACTGTGTTATTTCCCTGCAAAAGACAGGCTGCCTAAGCAGGTCTGCTTTGCTTCTCTCCTCAGAGATGGTGCACTGTGTAATTGCCAGTTATAAGGAACATCACAGCTCTTTCTAAGCAAGCACATTTTATACTTAAGGCAAAAGCACTACAGAGAAGCATATTAAAAACAATAAAAAGAACCTGCATGCAGGGTAATAAGCTTCCCAGAGATCACACCAACTCTGCCATGGGCTCTGGCAGGAGCAGATCTTCAAAACCCAACAGCGGTTGCCATGTGGTTTCAAGATCACCGCACTGTTTGCTCAGACCAAGAACCACTCATGACTCTGTGAATCACTCGTTTATCCAGTCTGGTTCTTTGAAGAGACTGTGTATAAGGAATCAGCCAACACAGTGGGTCTCTGCTCAAAGTGCAGCTTCAAATGGATGGATTCAAGGTGGACATTTGCATTTCCCTCACTCTCCAAATATTGGCTAGGAAATCCACTTCACACGTATGTGTCCCCAATAGTCCTTTGAAGTCCCTAATATCATCTAGAGATTGCATTCATTGTGTCCTTCCTCCAAAAGAAGTTCCATACAATCCCACAATAGTACATAAACATTTGCATTTTCAGTACAATGGACTCGCAAAATATGTAAAATTAGTTGAATAAAGTTTAACTTCATTCCACAGGGTTTGTCCAGGACATTGCAGGACTGTCACAGATAGTCCAGTGGTTAGGGCACTAGCTTTCTTTTTTTCCAGAGAGACCTGCGTTCAATTCCCCACTTGCTTAGAAAAGGCAGAGAATGAAAGTGCTGGACTTGGTTCTGGTCCAACAATGCTTTTATGTAAACTTGGAAGGATTAGATTTTTAAATCGGTAAATGTGGGTAAATGTTGATTTCACCGTACACGCACAAACTGACAAAAAAATATTTCCATCAATAGCAACTGAAATTTACAGATAGGCACAGTATGAAAAATGCTGCTTGAGAATGTATTAGTTTGATTTAAGGATATTTACTTCATATGTTTTGACATGTGATGCTGACAATTTGTGTTTTTAACCGTTATAAAGCTTTAACTGTTTGGATCTCACTGTCTACCATGGTTAAATAATTATTGTCTGAGTCCCACATACCATAATCTCCCACAACAGTGAACATTTAAATAGACAAATATCGAAAACAAATGCTTAATAATAAACACTGATATTATCCATTTAAATTATAAAAAATAAATAATGAATTCTGCCAAGCCTGCTTTTGTTCCAGTGCAGCTCCCCTGACTTCAGTGGTGCTGCTCAGGATTTACACCAGTATAAGTGAGAACAAGAATCAGGCCTGCTGCCCAAAGGGAAAATGCCCCAGCACCAAAATGGTGACTTAAGGACAGAGTCTCAGCACTGGCTTTGAATTCCCCTTCTGATATCAGTGTACGTTGGGACCATATGGGGTTGGAGGTATTTTTATTGTTAATATTTAATTCCGGTTTTTTGTTTTATACACTTATATTCCATGGAGTAGTTGGAGGGGGGAAAATCTTCCATAGAATGTTATACAACGTGTATTTGTTGGAGGACCAGGGGGCCAGACTAAAACAGCTGCATGAAGCCTGAGCTCTGAGAGGATGTCAGAGTTATTTGCCTCCATTGACCCCCAAAACGTACTAAACTCCCCCCTCAACAAACAAACAAACAAACAAACAGGGTTGCAGAATATGGATTATCCAAAAAGAGCTGGACATTTAAAAGAATAGCTCTCTAGGAGGAGTGTTTCCAGCACTTAACGTGACGAGATCTCTCAGATTCATAATGGACACGTGGCAGCCAAATCAGGTAGAAATGCCAGGATTGAAGAAAATCAAATGGCTACCAAGGCGGACATCTGGGAGTTGATCTCTGAGTTTAAGGCCCTGAAAGCTGATTTAAAGACCAAGTTTCTGGCAGTAAAGAAGGAAGTTACTGACTTGGAAGAGCGAGTCTGTGTTAGGGTTAGGGTTAGCCTAAGGAGAGAGATGGAAATAGACCTGCAGAGCTCCATGGCACAGAAAGAGGGAAAGACAGCGATGCAACCTAAATTGGATGATACAGGGGGGAAAAGCAAGAAGGAACAACATCAGAATTAAGGGACTGCCTGAAAACACTGAATAAGGAAAACCAATCTGGTATGTAAAAACTTTAATTGCAGAGCTGTTAAATCTGAGCTGTCTGGAAGAGGTGAAAGTAGAGAGAGCACATTTGATGGCGCTCCCCCCATCTGGCCCTAATAATAGTAGACCCAGAGATCTAATTGTGAAATTTCATCATTATCAGCAGAAAGATTTAATTATGAAAAAAGCCAGAGAGCATTCAGAGCTCACATCAAAGGCAACAGGCTACAATTTTTCCATGACCTCACTGACCTAGCCTTAAAAAAAGAAAATATATGAGGGAAATTACAGCAGCACTCAGGAGGGGAGATATCCTTTACAGATGGGGATTCCTATTTAAACTCTCATTCAGTTCCAAAATAAGTATTATGCATTAAGAGACTTTAAACAAGACAAAATATATACTCCAGTTGCTTGGGACAGAACTCCCAACCTCAGCCATACAAAAGGATACTCCAGAGGTAGAAACCAAGGATAAAATGCTGGAAAAATCCTGGCAAATGGTGGTTCCCAAGAAAAGGAGAATAGGAAAAGACAAAAGACTCTTGAGAACATACTGACAATAGCAGAAGTGAAGCTGAACCAAAGGACTCAGATACCTGAGAAGTAACAAAGATTATCCAGAAGGGACTTCCTGTGAGTCATCAAGAATGAAAAGTTGTGTAGTAACTACCTTCATGTTAGAAAAAGAAAGAAAACAGTGTGATGTTTTTTTTAATTGGGATTATTATAATTTTGTGATAGCTGTGTTGTGGCAGGGCAGGGGTAAACCCCTTGAATACCCTGCTAAAATGCTGGCTAAGCCCTGCTTTTTGGTAAGGAGGCCAAGTGCAGGGGCTCGGGCAGCCAGCAGAGGGCCCAGCTGCAGGCCCTAATGAGGGCTGACTCACAGCAATGACTTGAGTTAAATGCCAGCAGCTGGGCTGAGTAAAGGAGGGCTATAAAAGCCCTGAGGAAAGCTCAGTCAGGAGGGCTATATCTCTGTCTTCCCACCTAAGGAAGGGTGCCTCATGGGCCAGCAGACGCTGGGGAGGGTCTAAATGTGGATAACTTTTGGGGGAACAAAGTGGGGTTGCACTGTAAATAAAGACAAGGGTGAAGACTATTTATTTAACCAGCCCGCACAGGCACAAGAGGGTGGACCCTGTGACAGGGACAATAAGGGGGGAGTGGGTAGGAGTGGTCCCATAGACAGAGGAGATTGGAGAAAACAGAGAGGGGATGGGGAGGAGCCGTTATGAGGTCAGTGTAAAGTCCCTTCATGTAACTCAAAGGATCAGATGGTAATCTATCCCCAAGGGCGAGGATTAAGCTCCCATTGGTGGAAAATGTCTCTCCTTTGGACTGCAAGAGAAGCAGCCCAAGTGTTCATGAGGCACGTGGGGGTTTAGATTTCAGCAAAGCACAATCATCTGGGGACTGACTTATGTTATTTTGGTATTTTATTTTTGGATTTAAACTAAGGGGAAGGCAGGAGAGGGGAGGAAACTGGGAAGCAGTGAGGAAATTATTACAAGAAATAGAAACCAAACCATATTCAGGCACACAACTCTGAATACACCGTAATTAGAAACAAGAGAGACATTGGCCACACAAGCGTTCATGCAATCACACAGCTAAAGAATCACAATAATTTCAAGTTTTTCAATAAGCTAAGTAATTATTCTCAATGGCTCTTCCTCATAAAGTAACATCTTTAAAGTTCAAGCTCTCGGACTGTTGAAGAGAATTGTACCCAGGGGGAAAGAGATTACATGTTTTATTCACACCCTTGTCAGTTATATACTCAAAAAGATTTAATGTTAATCTTTAAATCCCATACCTAGATTAACCAATGTGCACACTGTGTATTTGCACAGGGACCCCATCTGAGGGAGGCCTCTGACCATCAGATTTGGATGCGTGGCATTATGACAGAGGTTCAGTGTCCCTCAGTTTTGGCGCAACCACCCCTCTGTCATGACTGAGGACAGCCAAAGCTGAGTGAGTGGCATTGTGACCTGGTGCACAGGGGTCACAGAACCATTCAGGCCTGGCCTGGCCACCTCTTTGTCATGACAGGGGAGAGGTGGAGGAGACAGCTGGGTCAAATTTGAAGGAAGCTGGGCCCCCCTGATTTCCCTAGTGCACAGGGTCACCAAATTCTTTAATCCAGCACTGCTAAATTCTTAATGAAACAGACAAAGTCTGCAGAAATTGGCACCATTACATGGTCAGATCATGCACCATTGGAAGTAATATTTGTTAGCCTGGATGGGTCCCTAAGACCACTTTTTTTGGAAAATGACCTGCTTGCTTCTGGAAGACAGAGATTGGTTTGCAGCAATTAAAGAGGACATTGTTCAATATTTTCAAATAAATTATAAAGATTAAAAAGTCATCTTCTCTGGGAGGCAAGTAAAGTAATTTTTAGGGGGTAGTTGAAAATCAGAGCCTCTCAACTGAAGAAAGAGCTCAAGAAAAAATAAAACTAGAACAAGAGATAAAAAGGTTATAAGACATTCATAAAAACACAAGTTAAAAAAAGTATATCAACCATTAACTAATATAAGGGGAAATTTTAATATGTTAATAACAGATGCCACTGAAAAAGACCTTTGGTATACAGGGCAGATGTTTTATCAAAAAGGAAATAGAAGTGATAAGCTATTAGCTTGAAAGTTTAAAAGGATTCAAAAGCAACATCATATTCCAACAATTAAAAACAATCAGCTACTTATTGTAAAAATCTCTATACCTCAGATACTCTAAGTTCTGAAATTATTCAAAAATATCTGGAAGTAGTAGGCTTGTCAAAAATAAACAAAATTGATAAAGATACTTTAGGTAAAATAACAGAAGAAGAAAATCTTAGAGGCAATAGCAAGTATGAAAAGTGGTAAAACTCCAAGACCTGATGGCTTTCCAACTGCATTTTACAAGGTATTTAAGGAAGCATTAGTGAGTCCCTTGAGAACTACTTTCAATGCTATTCTGTTAGGGGAAGAACTTCCACAACCTATAAACAAAGTTGGAAAAGACCTTACTTCTGCAGTTCTTATAGGCCCATATCACTGCTGGATCATGACAAAGATTTTAGCAAAAATACTAGCTAACTGATTGCAGTCTGTGCTCTGAGTGTATATAAATCCAGATCAAAATAGATTCATTAAGGAGAGAAAAGTGTCAGACAATATTCAGAGAGTACCTGGAATCATGCACAATGCCAGATCAGAAAAAAGATCCATTTATTTTATCATCATTTGATGCAGAGAAAGCTTTTGATGGAACAGAAAGTTCCACTCAATTCTAAGTCCTATCCCATATGCACATTGGGCCCCAGGTCCTTAAACAGATAAATGGTCTCTATACTAGCCCAAAAGTAGCTGTGCAAGTTAATGGAGTTAAATCTCCCCTACTGGAATTATGCAGAAGGACTAGGCAGGATGTCCATTATTGCCTTTACTTTTTGCATTGGCCATGGAGCCTTTTGTACACAGGATACAGAACAATGACTATCACAGGAATAAAACTTGCAGGAACACAATAGAAAATAGCTATATATGCAGATGATGTGATATTATTTTTATCTAAACCAAATATTTTCCTAAAATTAATATCTAAAGAAATCCATGTCTTTGGGAAAGCCTCTGGATTTAAAGTCAGTAATACCAAATCTGAAATGCTAGCTATAAATTTGCCAGACTCATAGAAGTCATTCCTCCAGAAAACATTTGGGTACAAATAGGCAACAAATCCTGTAAGGTACGTGGAAATTCAAATCTCAAACCTAGGAGAGCTCTGTGATTTAAATGTCAAACCACTACTTCTGCAAATGAAAAAAGATCTAGAGTGGTGGGGGAAGTGTACAATTGTTTGGTTGGGAAGAACAGCCACAGTCAAAATGAAATTTTTGCCAATGATATCTTTCTTGTTTCAAAATCTTTCTGTAATCACCCCAGATAAAACGATGGCAGGAATACAGAGGATGTTGTTAGAATTTACATGGAATAAAAAAAGACCAGGAGTGAATGCACATGCTTTGTACAAACCCATTAAACAGGGTGTATTAGCTGTTCCAAATATTCTATGGTATTATCAAGCCAGCTAGCTCAAAAGACCAGTGAACTGGGGTGCTCTAACCCAGCCGAACACTGGGTCTTTAAATCAACAAGAAAATTGTGGCAGTGTAAAGATTGCTAGGCTACCATCCATTCATAAAAACATCATGCCCTCCAGAAATTTATACATATCCTTTAGCATAGGCTACTCTCTGGGTCTAGGATAGAACTAGATATATGTTTTTTCTCCTTCCCAATGACACCCATTGCAAATAATCCATATCTTAACCCAAATCACAAACCAGAGAGCTTCTAAAGCTTGGGAAAGCCATGGAATACAAATGGTTGCCCAGCTATTCAGTAAAGAAACTTTTTTAATATATTTAGAGATCAAAACTAACTTCAGCTGGCCCACTCTCCCATGATATCAATTCTTTTAAGTTACAGAATTACATTTTTTAACTTTCTAGAAAAGTTTATTTTTATATAGAAAGCTAACTTTAATAGAAGTGATGGCGTTTGGTCAACTAGGGAACAAAAAAATTATAACTAAGTTGTAGCAATCTTTGCAAACAACTTTCTAACCATAAAAGAAGTCCATATGTGACATGCTGGGAAAAGGATATGGATAGACAAATTACCCCCAGAGGAATGGATGTGATCTGCAAAAGAGGACCAGCAATCTCAATTGTAGCACAATAAGAGAAAAATCCTCCTACAGCTTCCTAGCGAAAATGGTCACACAAAAAGAAATGAAGAATTAATCTTTCATCTGCTAATAGCTGCAAGGCTACTGGTAGCCTCTCACTGGAAAAATAAAAATAGTCCAACTCTAAAGGAATGGTTCAAAAAAATACAGGAGGTGGTTGTTGTGGAAAATGTAACGCACCAATTACGAACCCAGCAAAATAGACTGAGGACAAATAGTTACTTAGATATTTGGTTACCATTTATTCAATATTCAGACAAAGTACATCTGCCTGCAAAAATACTCACCATATCTGTCCAATTTTGGGGGAATATTAACATTTGATAGACGTGCCTGGTCTGTTAAATATGTGTAATCAGAGATTTCACTCAATTAAATAAAATCACTACAAACAATGCCATGAGTGTTGTAATAATAGTCATTCTGCAGTACGGTTACATCCTGTTAATAGAGAGAGCTGGTGACTGTATTACTATATAATGTCTCTTTAAACAAAAGCTTACTGTTGTAGTGATTGTTTTGTTTCTGATATTTACATGGCAAGGATTTGTAAACCTGTTAAAATGTCCTAAATAAATAGTAAAAGAAAAAAAGTGCACTTGTTTCCTTAAGAGATCAGAAATGCTCTGTCTCTAAAATTTAATTGGGTTTTAAAGAGCATATCATTTACCCAAGAGTACGGCAGCTCCTGCTCTCTTTTCCCCGATACAGATGCATAACAAGCAGTTTGGGGGATTATTTTTAGTGGGTTTAGTGCTGGAGAGGTACCAGACTGGTGGCTCTGGAGACCAAAGACATCTACTTGCCTACAGAATAGTTAAAGGAGAAACAGCAGCAGTGCCAGCTTCCTCCACACCCCACACTGCCCTACAGACACTGTACATCAGAGGTGAACATTTACAATTGCCCAATAACACAGGGTGGGAGTGGCTGTCCAACACCACCATAACCCACATGCCTGAAGTAAGGGTAAACAATCACACAGGTCAGGAGTTAAAGGTAATAGGAGAATGTAGGCAGAATCAGACAGGATAAATTGCCAGGGTAAGGCCTGTGATGCCAAGAATCAAGAAGCAATGAGCTTGAATCCAAATCTTAGCTCTGAACACTCCTGTACTGACGGGAAGTTCATGGGCATATCTGAATTTTGCAGGATGGGGATTGTTATTTAGACTCTGACAATATATTAAAGTTTTATATTGCTGCCTGTCCCCGTAGTATCTGAATGCCTTCCCGGTAAAAGCAATAGCAATAGCGTAATCCCAAGTGGACTTCGTGGCGTATGCTCGTGCCTTCTTTTATGTCTTCCACAGAACTGAGTGCACTATCGGCACTGAACAAAGATAATTAATCATCATCTCTAGTTTTAAGAGACAGAAAGAGAAGTCAGATGGAGACAGGGAGGGAGTTAAAGACACAGTTATGTAATAAAGCAATGAGTGGAGATGGGCTTTTTTTTTTTTTAGATCAGTGACCTTGATCTGTCTAACATTTATTTGTATCCTCCAGACTTTGCAGTGAAACTGGAATAAACTCACCTTTCTGGCTCAGTTTCAGGTCTGCCTTTGAAAGACAGGGAATGGCACTGACATGCAATGTCAGCGATCCAGGCCCTCCATTAATTCCTGGGGCAATGATGCTCATGGCCCATTTCATCAGGAACCAAGGTGGACGATAATGTGTTTTCCATGTTAATGCACGTGCACGTGGCATCAAACCATCTGCCACGTGGATCCAGCTGGCAGTATGGGACTCACTTACATGCCCAATTTGCATGGGGAAACAGGGAATAAATGCACATCCTCTCTGCCATAAAGAGCTAGCGCACCTTATTCCATTTACCAGATGGCTGTTTAATGCAGGGCCCCCTCAAGACTGATTTGCCACTGGCTTGAACCTTCTACTCTTGTTCACACCTGTGCAAAGTGGATTTCAAATGCTACCAAATCAGTATTCCCTACCACACCTGTAATACGGCCCCTTTGTGCAGGTGTGAATGACCATGGATGGTGAAAGGCTATGGTCAAACAGTGCCCTAGGTAAGACTGAATCTGGGACTCTTCCCACTAAAGCAATAAAGATATGGGGATATTCATGTACAGCTCTTCTTTTGTGTTGTCTGCAAAAGGGAAGAATCTTTCCTCTAAATCATCACCTTCCTTGAACTGGACAGAGATTCCCTACCCTCCCCCATGGCCAATATAGATAGACCCCACCTCCTTCCTGTGTATCCCGTAAACACATCTTCCTGGTGTCTAGTGTAGAAAATGCCTCTGACAAAGATGCCACCTCCCTTAATTCCAGCAGAGACTCCAGACGTCACCTCCCTTATACCCCATATAGTATCAGCCTCCCTTTGCACTAGGCGAAGGAGAGGCTTGACTATTTGTCTGCCTGTCTCTACTTTTCTAATGGCTCCTCATCCTAGTCTCTAAGCAGTAGATAAAACTAGGAAAGAAAACTCAACCAGAGAAGAACAGCAAATAAAATGAAATAAGACAGTCCCCCTGGGCACCCATTAGGTGTGTGTGTGTGGGGGGGACAATCACGATACATGGAAGCAAAGCTGTTTCTCACCCTACCCCTTTGCCTGGCTGCAATGGCCTAACTGCTTACAGCGCTGACCCTGCTATATTTTCATCCTTTGCCTGTGATATTTCAGTATGTATCCAAGTCAGCAAGCACACACAAAGAGCAGAAGAAAGTTCCTAGCACGGCTCTTACATTTGGGCTGGTCTCTGGATGCTGACTGCCAGCCCCTCTCAGTGTGACAGAGGAGAAACAAGTCATCCAGACCACCAGGGACCACATTTGCTGTTGCCTCGTCATTAGCCATCACTCTCACTTTTGAAGCTTGCCAAACAATGACAAATGCCTGACACTGGGGGAATTCAAGTGAGGACATCTTTCATGTTTTTGTTAACGTTGTTTCCTCCCCCCCCTTCATGAAGGAGAGGTGGGGGAAGGAGTAAGAAGGAGGGCTGGGCGATGGTAACAAATAGGAAAGGGGGAAAAAAGGGTGGGGGGAGATCAATCAGGAAGAGACAGGTCAGTGAGAAGAAGAGAGTCCTGATGAACAGCCACCCATTCCAGTGCCTGCCTGGATTCCCAGCACCCACCAGTCCATTGCAAAAGGGACTGTGCTGACATCCCAAATAGACTCTTCTATTTTCAGGGCTTTAGGACTCAGGTGTAAAAATTCAGTCTAGGATGTTTCCTGCTAAATCTGGCCTCAAGCATGTGTGCAGCTTGTTTGCATTTTGTATGGTTCACCAATCTATTGCTCATGAAAGCTTGAGAGCCCTGGTGACAGAGATACTATAATTTAACCATAGACCAGGTACAGCTTAGGAAAAAAAACAGTACAAACTTCTCCCATCAACAGCCCTCAGTCCTAACCAGAAACGGGAAAAGAACAGTTTCCACAGCTCATTTGGTCCTCGGCTTCTCTGCCCCTCCACTGTACCCCATATACCCTCCCTTGGCTTTAGGGGAAGGACAGACTAGAAACTGGACTGAGACCCCCCAGTGATCTGAAGCTAAGCTTGTGGGCACTATAGAAATGCTTAAGACAGACAGACTGCAGACTCCTGTCATGCTGGCAACTGAACAGCCTTCACCCCCAACTGAACTAAACTGGACTTGAACTCCTGCCCACTGCTATATAACTCCATAAGCCAACACCAGTTCCCTACGGCTAAGCCATAGCCATCTAGCTGGTTAGATAATATAGAGGACAAAAACCAACCAAGCAACAGAAGTTATGATTTTTTTCAGTTGCTTTTATATGTTCCTACTGTATTACTTAAAAAGAGGGTTGTTGGGTTTTTATTTTATTTTTGGAGGGGGAAAAAATTGCAGGCACTTATTCCATGATGCGGTAATGTTTATGGACTAATCTGTTTTGGCGTTTGGGAAAGAACAAACCTATTTTGAAACAGCTGAGATATCAAACTTTAAATATCATCTTCTGCTTCAGACCTTGTACATTTTTTTGTCCTTGTTCTCAGAGCTACTGAAGGAATATTTAACATGGCAGTCTTCAACAAAAGAACACGGCAATTTCATCTGGAGAAGACCTGGTAGGCTGAAATCCTGGCCCCTTTGAAGTCAATGGCAAAACTCCACTGACTCCAGTGTACCCAGGATTTTACCCATAGTCTGTTCCCCCAATCCCTCAGCCAATGCAGGACAACTCTTGACAGTTTATTTAAATTATTATACGGTGACATTACCCAGGGGAACTGGAGATGGGGGACAGTCTTTCGTCCAGATTGTCAGGTCAAATTCAGCCAAGTTTATCTGAAATGAGTTTAGTTATCCTTATGCAGTTCCCTTAGGATGGGCATTGATCTCACAAAAATCCATCACCCTAAAATGGTAGTTATAACAATGCCTTGGTCATCTCAGCAGAGGCCAAATACTGAATATGGCACAGACACTGAACTATTCTCTTGTCTCTAGGGTTAGTTCCTATAATTCAGGGTTGAGGCACATGGGGTAGAGTATAGGGGAAACCAACACTGCTACTGCTGAGGCTGCACCTCTTCTGTGGATAGACAATATCAGTCTCCAGGTCCATCAATCTGATACCTTTCCTGGGCACAGCAAACATTTCTGAAAAAATATATTATGAAATAGGAAATGCAAGATGCTTCACAGAATAAGAGAATCTTAAGAGCCAATTCTTGAACCTGGGTGGAAAACGAGCATCTGCAAAAATTCACATGCATCTATTCCAGCAACAATGTACCTATGCAAAGAGTTGTGCAAATCCTCAGCTTGGACCTGCAGAATTCAGTTTGCACAACCCCGTGAGTGAAGTTTTTTGCAGTGTGGAGGGTGCAATGCACATTTTTCCAGTGTACCCATTACATTGAAGGGCAGTGGATGCATGTGCATTTTTGTAGGTATGCCAGGTTTGAAATTTTGCCCCTAGCAGAAAGAACATTGAGTGTCAAATTTAGACTTACTGTAAATGGGTGCAACTCCGTTGATTTCAGTGGGTGTCTCACTCCCTCACACCACATCTGAATATCAGGTTCCTGTGTATGTACAATTGTGTGCCTAATTTTCACACACATTTCTTTAAATTATACATGCAAACTGGATATTTATGAATGCAAATGTCCAGTGTGACAAGTAAATGAGCATTTATGTTTACAAATACCCAACTGTGTGTGCAATCACAGTAACTGTAGAAGTACATTTGAAAATCAAGCCCTGAGCCTATATCACATACAAAGGAGGATGCTGTTTACATGGAGCAAAGAGGATAGGGTATCTATACTGGGTTCAAGGGAGATACACCTCTACCTCGATATAACGCTGTCCTCGGGAGCCAAAAAATCTTACCACGTTATAGGTGAAACCGCATTATATTGAACTTGCTTTGATCCACCGGAGTGCGCAGCCCTGTCCCCCTCCCTCCCGGAGCACTGCTTTACCGCGTTATATCCGAATTCGTGTTATATCGGGGTAGAGGTGTATAAGTCAGGTGATATCCCAAAAGTATGTCAGGAATTTGTCATTCTGAATCCCATCATGAGTGCCTAGACACAATGGTATTTTCACTTGGAGGTTCCTTTGCTGTGCATCCAGTAGTTGCTTAGGTCTTTCACTCTAAAGCATTTCTTGGCTTGTTCTAGTGGGTTTGATTTCTAAGCACTACATTCTTTTAATGTAGTTTCTGTTGTGTGAATTATACAGTGTATGCAGGCGAGCTCTGTGTACCATTGTCCCACAGGTAACTCTGAAAGAAAATTTCAAACGCCAGAGATGAAAGGGATGTTCTTCTGTCTCCCATAAATACTGCAGTTTCTACTTGTGGCTCTGCTCTCTGTGCATTTGAAAGGCGGGAACATCTATGATCCGCTTTCTTATCTTTTCTTTTTAGAACATGTAACGCAGGGAAGCCCAAATATATTAGTGTCTTATCAGTTTTCACTTGCTTTTTGTGTTTTCATGTGGATCATAGCTTCAGGTGACTCCCAGGGAACAGATGTTTTATTGAAAGCCTGACCCTGAGCATGTGCTGCTGGTACCAGCTTTTTTCTCCCATCTTCCCTCAGCCCCATGATTTACTCCCCCTGCTCTTCAGAAGTGACATCAAGAAGTCACTTCTGAAGAGCAGTGGAGTAAAAGGATGGGAAGCTGTAAGGAAGTGGTTTTATGTGAGGGACTCAAAAGATAGTTTCAAGCTGGGCCATTCTCAGCTTCTAGCACCTCACCAAGACACAGGACTGTCCTGCCTCCTGTCAATCCAGAGCCCTGCAGTACACATCTTGGCAGTGGGGCTAGTGTACAGGAGGCATGTATGGACTTTCAAATCAAGATCAACAGGTGCAGTTATAACTTGCGTATGCTCCTGCTGTGCTGCAAAGCACCACTTTTGTGCATGCAAAGTGGGCAATTAGGCATGCAAACAAGCACTTAGACAAAGATCCATTGTGTATGTGCAAATACTCATTTGCACAGACAAATGCAGAGTTTTACCAGCACCACAGATATGAGGGCATTTTTACAGATGCTCCTACTGTGATCTACTCTGCAGATTTGACCCAGAGGCTATGTCTGCACTGCAATTAGACACCCATGGCTGGACCACGCCAGTTGACTTCGTCCCACAGGGCCACACAGTCAAATTAATACCTGGGGTAACAAGATAGTTATACCAGAGATTGATTTGTCCTGAGATGTTCAGAATAGGACAGTTATTTTTCATGTGTGCATCAGACTTTTCAGCACCTATCTGAACAGAACTTCTCAACCTGCTGAGCTCTGTACTCTTCAGTACTCAATCTATATCTTTACTAAGCCCAGGTTCTTCCACAGAGTAAGTCAGTCTTTTCCCCCTCCTCCAGAAAAACTGCCATAGCTTTACTGTTACTTCTCAGACATCTCTCATGTCACAGCTGGACAGCATCTGACTCCAGTATCACCAGTGAAATCAAATGGATATATGTCTTGAGCACTGTAATATCATATACAATATCAATTTAAACCTCACACTGAAATGGCTCTAAATCCTTTATTTTCCCCCCTTGTCTAAGCACACAGGGCCCAATTCTTAAATCTGGCACACCGTGCTTGGCAAAGGATCCAATGTGGCTGCATAACACCTTTTCTGTTCCCAGAACTTAGGGGCTACCAGAGCATTTGAACTATTCTAACTTAAGCCAGCTAATAACAGCCTCTGTGGGTGCACCCATAACACACACAGTACACTGATGAGCTGTTTCTATGCTCTCCCCACCCACAACCTGAGATTCTCAGATCCCTGCCAGAATGACACAAAAAGGCTGAGGATCTGGCCCCCAAATCTTGCTGCCCAGTACGGTATTCCTTACTCAGGCAACCCTTTCATTAACTTTAACGCCCAAAGACGTGTTATACACATGTGTAAACGGGGACACATGTAAACTTACAAAACTCTCATGCTGTAGACATGAAGAAGACAAATCAAAGGGCTTTCTGGAAACCCACCAGCCTTACTGCTCCTTGTACATTTGGTTCACCGAACTCATGCAAGTTTAAAATCCTAGTAAATGCTGACAGTGTGATTGGCCTTCCCACCCACTCCCTGCTCCTTTCTCTCCAGAACAGAGGTGCTCACCTGCAAGCAAGCACATTCTGAGTTATGTGAAGCCAAACCAAGGCAGGTTCTGTTGAAATTACAAAACACTATACTTTTAAATAGATACTGAATTATTTAGTGCCTTTGCACTGTCCAAATGCTGTGTTCTTTTGGTAGATGATGACTTGGTTTATCTCCCAACTCTTTGTTATGACAGTCAGTAAATGGAGAGATATTGCACTCCTCAATAATTTATAGATAATAACCCGCATTAAGGATCATGCTCAACCTCTGAGTTTGGGTTACAAATCAGGCAGTGAGAGAGATGAAGACCTTTAGCTTACTTCCTGGAGGAAATGCTTGGCTCTGGATTTCTCTCAGGTGCTTAGACTGGAAGGCTTCATGGCCATTTGCTTCTTTATCACCTGGAACACAACAACCGTTTCCGAACATGGATCCACGAGCTATTGGATCAGCTCTCAGTTTTGCAATGGGCACCTCAAGATAATAAAATAATAGTAATATTTATCATTTAGAGCATGTCTACATAGAGAAGCTATTGTGAAATAAGCCAGGCTGTGAAAGAGTGCAATAGCTATTCCACAATAACTCTCCACGTGGACACTTTTAATCCACACTTTATGTGGCTTAGGTTAGCCCACTCTTAGTGCAGAATGAGAGTGTCCACAAGGGGCGCTAGTGTGGAATAGCTATTCCAAGGTATCTTCCTGCATAGACAAGCCCTTAGAAGGCACATATTTAAGGCAGCATAGATGGTCTAAAGAAGGGGTCCCAGAGCTGGAGTTCAAGCCCTTAGAAGTCTGGAGTTCTAATCCTGGTTCTACCACTGTGCAGCCTTGGACCAGTCACATCAACCCTGTGTGTCAGTGTCCCCATCTGTATGAAGGGGCTTTAGCATTTTCCTACTTCCCAGTGGTGTTGTAGGGACACATTCATTAATGCTGGTCCAATATTTTGAATCCACAAAGCACTCTATAAGCGCTATGGTTTGTTAATTATTGGCATTATTGTTATTCTTACTTTTGCCTCCTGGAAACACTCCACAAATTTTAATGAATTAACCCTCACAACACCTGGCAGGGAAAGGAGGTAAATACTTTATTCAGATGAGAGAGAATTCAAAGTATTTGTTTGTTGTAAACTTTGACAGTGCACTGAAGCTAACATTTTCCAACCTGGGCCTTAAAGCTGGCCTCCTAAATCCATATGCACTAAATATAAGTGGTCTGATTATGAGCTCTGCTGAGCACCTGCACATTCAGTTCAAGTCAATGGGGAACGACTGGTACTCAGCACCTTTGAAAATCAGGCCACGTTTATTTTAAAGTGTAACTATAGACTTAGAAGGATTCACTTTAGTCACCCAGGTTGGAAAATTTTAGCCTATGTCAATAACATTTTTTAATGGTCAGTCTAGATTATGTAGCATTATTGCTGCTTTAAAATGCTCCATTCATTTAAAAAATAGTCAAATCTTTTCATCTCCTTTGGCATATTGCTTTCCCCCTCCTATAAAATAGAATATAATTTTATAAGCGTTCTCACACAATATATAGTTCTAAATTTGCTTTACAGAACAAAACCCAAACCTTTGCTTTGCTGAAGGAACAAATTTTTATCTAACACTGTCCAGGTGAAGTAACCCATAAGCCCCAGCTACTGCCGGGAAAGGAGAAATCCACTTCCTTGCTTTCCAATGTAGTTAGCTGGAAATGGCTAGTGAAGGTGCGTGACTGAAATAAATTCCTTTCACTTTATACCAGTGTGGTAGAATATTTCCTTTTTGACTCAGTGCATTTCTGTACAGCTCTCATTGTATCTCTGTGCTGTTTGCTCTGAATGCCCAAATGAAGCCTATGGCAAAATGTACTCAGTATCCCCAGACTGATTAAGTTGAAACAACAGGTGGCATGAAAAGAAAGTCCCATTTTCCCTTGTGTAGCTAACTGTTAAGTTGGTTTTATTAGGAATGAGCTTACATTATTACATTCCCACGACTTGCAATGCTGCATTTTAGGGTCTGCCAGGCTTTCCAGCATAAATCTTCATTTTCAGGCTTAGCAGATCATCGCACCATGATGGTTGCCCTAGAAAAGAGGGATGATAGTTGTTATTATTTGAGAGATGTCCATTGAGGGGTAAATTCTCTGCCCAAGTCCTGCCTGAGTAGCTGTCCTGGGCACTGGTGACTTCCTTCGGCACAGGGAGGCAGAAATCCTCTTCCGAGGGGCTGTGGAGCAGCAATGGATCCAGTCTAAATTGCTAATCTCACCCCAGGCTGGAGTAGCCTCCAGGCTTTGTGCTCCTGCTCCATGGGAAAAGTATCTGTCTGCATACTTGTATGGCCCTCATCACTATAGCAGCTGAGGAAGTAGCTGCGGGATTCACAGGCTCTGCCCCTCCCCCGCCCTTTGCATACTCTCATGTTGCACAGTCATGTGTAGGAGTGCGCAGATCTAAGCCCTGGTCCCTTGTGTGGGCTCCCAAAATCTTGCCTCCTCCTGCTGTGCACTTGAACTTCACTGGATCTGGACTTTCTGCACCTGTACCTCCAGTGCACTCACAAAATGCTGACCTGTAATTCAGGCTGAGTAAGGCCAAGTTACACCCCCCTATCTGTATGAATATGTGGTGGTTTACTACATTACATGCAGGATTTGCAAGGGCAATGGATGTGCTCTGCCTGGTATTTTGGGACCCTGGTTTGAAAATTTGGCCCATTGAGTGTTTCAGTTACACTAGTTTGAAATGTACATTTTTGCAGGTGAGAGCAAAGGCTGGAGGAAAGGGAAAAGAGAATATTTTCAAAACAAGATGAAACAATGGATCGACACAGTATGCAAAAAAGCATGGAGATGAGTGGTACTATGGGACTATCCTAAATTTCAGGTGATGCCATCCCCCTCATTCTACATTCAGGTCACCACAGCACCATACTGCCAGACTCAGATCCCCTTATTCAGCCAGATTAGTCCAATGAAAACAGTTTCAGTATGAAGGGGTTGGGATGGGAGTTTTATTACTTTCCCCCAGAAAAGTCAGCTCAGATTCATCATCTAATTTTCAATTTATACCCAGTGATTCCTCTAAGGATACACATTGAGTAAACATCACAGCCCTGATTAGAACTAGAACCATTAATGGTCCCAAACCTTTGCTATAGGCATTAATTTACTACTCCTAACCCATACTCAGGTTGGCATAAGGCTAAGGACAAGACTGGTAATTTCCTGTTAACCCTAGGAACTCAGTGCTGTTGTATTGTAAGCCCAACACCAGAACTGTTTTATTTCTATGCTTGGTCTTAAAACCATTATTTTAATCTGAAGCTGAGATGTTTGGGCCAACTGCTGTGTATATTATGATCCCATTCACTGAGACCAATAGTAAGTCTAGTTGATTGAATATTGGATTAGTAGTTGGCACCACTAAATTGGTACCTGTGATCTACTAATCCCAGCTCTGTCATTAATTGACTGTGTGACCTTGGGAAACCATATACCTATTTGCACCTCAGTTTCTCTGTCCTTTACATGGGGATAATGATTCTTGCTTTCACATTTACAGGCCAAAAATAATGTATTCTAGGGCTGACACAAAAGTTTCAACAGAAAATTTTCATTGACAGAAAATTAGATTTTCAACTAAACAAAAATTTTCAAGGAAAATATCTAATTTCCTACAAATGAAAAAAATATATTTTTCATCAGAAAACTGAACTTTTTTTTTCATCAAAATCTACTGAAAACTGAAGATTTTGGGGCAAAACCCATTTAAAGTTTCCAGATTTTTTTTTAATTAAAAATAGAAATTTTCCATGGGAAAAGAAACTCGAATCAGCTGTAATATATGCATTCATTTATTAACTGAAACCTTTAATTAATTAGAGTTTAGTTTTGGGTTTTGCCAAGCCTGCCAACATACATAGACACCACCACATCCCAGGGCTGGTCAGTTCCCTCAGACAGTTGCTGAATCTACAGATTCCAAAACGTCCTCCCTGACAGCGTCAAATGAGCTGTAGGTGGAAGTAGCTCAGCTAAGCTTGGTAACACTCTAGAGCTTCTCCTGGGCCAAATCCTGGCCTCACTAATGTCATTGTTCATCCAAACCTGGAAATCAGGCTAGAAACTTCATGAAAATCAGCCCAATCATGATATTTTCAGCTGGGCCAGAAATACAATATGCACTGGTCTATATACAGTTTTTATACCAATGTAGCTATTATGGTTAGGGGTGTGATTTTTTTTACTGAAATACACAACCCCTAGTGAGGATGCAGTTATACCAATACAGAGGTGCCTTATTCCAGTATAGCTTATTCCTCTACCTATACAGGAATAAGTTGTATCAGCATAAGTATATTTATATTGGTTTAACTGCATCCATCCTAAGGGGGTTGTACCCCTTTAACTGTACTGGTATGGTTAAAGGAGTACGCCTTGTGCGTGCATACAAGGCTTATCCTTTCTTGTATGTGTTCACTTTCAGTCAGGGATGAAACCAGGAAGCACAGAGGCACCCAGGGAAAATGAAAGCAAAAGAAAGTTAACTGGATGTTTTCAACCGTCAGAAGAGTTCAGTTAGTGTTTCAGAAGCAGATTCAGGCTATTTTTCCTTTTCAAACCATTACTCCATCTCTTATTGGGTCTGCAGAACTGCCTGGCATAAAGTATAAATGTCACGCGGGCTGGGGAGGTGTTCAGCACTTTCTGCTGTACACCAGCTTCCCTCGGGTATATCCCTGACAGGTGTAACACAGAGAGGCAGCCATCCTCCCAAGCACACAGCCCCTGCATTATGCATCTCTGTGTTGCTAGGTTTGGTCTTGTAGGGTTTTTTTTCACCCCCTTCTCATCTCCCTATGATATCAAATGTACTTCTATTGATTTCCTCCCTGCATTTGTTTTTGTTATTCATTATTAATGAGATCATTTTTCCATCCTTCGTACATGAAGGCAAATTTTGTGTAAAAATCAATTGAGTGAGCGCCGCCGATGGCTTGTTTGGTTTTCTTTGCTTTCATCTCCTGTGTGCAGTCCCCGGGAGACGGAGAGCAGGATATTAGGGAACAAGCACAGAATGGAAAAAAAAATCAATTGTTAGTGGTTCAGAAACCATGTAAAGGGACCTGTCTTGCCAAATCTCTTTCAGTGCCTTATATGCATGCACTTTATTGAGCTTTCCTCCTCCCAGCCCAGGTTGGATAGCTCCTTCCCCACTCCCTCGCCCACCGCAATCATTAAATGGGAACTCCTTTTCCCATAATGATCACAGCCAGAAATAGGGGTGGGGTTTTCTTTTAAAGGAATCAATTATTGCAGGATGATTCCACAGAACCACTGAACATGGGTAATACTTGACCCAGCCCAACCCCTCCAGCATATGAAAGACCAAACGTATTGGAGCCCAATATTACAAAGTACTGAGCGCCTCAGGATTAATTGAGACTGATGGGAGTTAAGGGCACATTACATCTCATCTGAGCTATTCATAACCTTAAAGGATCTATCCCCTAAGGAGCAGCTTGTACCTTGTGGGAAACTTTCCCAAAATACTGTATTGTATTTTTGTGTGGTTTTGGAAGATTTTGATGAATACCCTATTAATGATTATTGATTATTATTATTATTGGCAATTTCATTTCAGGAGTTTTGCTCCCACTGAATTTTACTTCCTTGAGAAAAGTCACTTGTTAGTTACTCTCACCTTGTTGTCTTGTCTCATAATAATTTGTGCTTCTAGAGCATTTTTAACCGCTAGGTCTCAGTACCCTAAGTACTAAGCTGGGTAAGGTCCCTCAGGATATTTTATTTGCTCCATAAAAAGCCCAACACACTTCTGGGTGTTGTAATACTTATACTGCCTTGCAAGGAACTAGAGGGTCACTTCCCCATTCCTTATAAATGCCTAGCTCCAAGTGATGTCAAAGTGGGCTTCCTCAGCATAGGCAAAGAATATCAGACGTCTGCATTTGCTGCCACAGCCTGAACTCAGATCACGTCTGAGACAGTGTCCTGGAAGACATCACCAACTAAAGACTCTCTTCCTGCCATAAAAATCCACCCAGCTACTGTTGAGAGCAAGAGAAACCCTATATGCTAGTCACAGTGTAGATCTCATACAACATGGTACCCTGTTAAAAACACTGGGTGAAATTCCTGGCTCCACTGAAGTCAATGGAAGCTTTGCCATGGACTCTCCCCCCCCCTGGAATTTCAGTGGAATTACACCAGAGGTGAATTTGGCCCAGAGAGCCACAGTGGGGACAGGGGAAAGGAGGAGGGTGCTAGAAGCCCAGTGTAGACTAGATTTAAATTAAAAAGCCCAGTGTAGACTAGACTTAAATTAAAAAGATCAGGCTCTAGGAAGGTGTGAATGCCTTTTTGCTATATTGCTGTAGTAACTCGTGGTGGAGTACATTGTCATACAAGCGTTATCTCCTCACAGTGCAGAAGATAATATAATTTCACTGCCATGGTGTAACAACATCACATTACCAATACTAAAGTGTAGCAGATCTGACTTGTTGCAGAGGTTCTCAAGTCTGAAAGTTGCCCTTGGCTCCTGTTCATAAGGGGCTTTTGACAGTTGCATCATGGACTCCCAGTTTGGTCTTGGCTTTCATTACATGGCTACAGGGTGTAAAAAATTCAGTGTCACATCATCTCTACATAATTCTCATTTGGTCTCCAAGGTTTAAAGAAATATAATAATCTCCTACTGCAAGTCCAAGTCTATTTAATGTAATACTTGATTTTAAAGCAGGACTATAGGAGGTTACATTTATTTAAAAAACAAACACCTAGGAACAACAACCTCTTAACCCCAGAAACATGGAAGCCACAAGGGACAAGAGTAGTTTGACTCACAGGCTCAGTTCAGCCCTGTGAAACATTAATGAACAAATCTAAGGCCCTAATCCTGCAAGGACTTCTGCACATAAATAACTTTTTGCACAGCGATCCATGGGACTATTCACTTGCTCTGTGTGCCTAAGACTTTGCAGCATCAGAGGGTAACATTTTATTCACTTTAGTTGTAGTTTGCCAATTACCTTCTCTGCATCATTCTTGATTGTAATCTTGTTGCTTTGCCCAGATGGGCTAGCTCTTTAGAATTTGGAGTTTTAACATATTTTCTTTGCTGGTTCTTGAAAGTTCTTTCTCTGTAGGAAAACACAAATTTAAATAGGAAAAATATATATGAAATAGCACAGATAATGACAGCTCTGATAGTTCAAACTACTGAGAGCAGATCTGGGTCTGGCCTTTTGGCTCTAGAGACCTGGGGTGAAATCTTGGCCCCATTGAAATTATTGGGAGTTTTGCCATTGACTTCAATGGGAACAACATTTCACCTCTGGATTCAAACCTGATTCAGTCACACAGATGAAAAGAAGTTAGGTGGGTCTCATGCCAAACTTCCCTTAAACACATTTCAGGTTACAAGGATACAGTATTATACACAATTCACAGGAAGCTCAAAACTGAACTAGCTTGTGTTGATGGTGAGAAAGACTGAAGTTCATTGCCCCAGGTGTACCTGGAATATTAGGAGAGTGACAGTTCAGGATTGAGGCGGACTACAAAAATATGTTTCCCATTCCAGAAGTGGAATAAGAATGGGGTGTTGCAACATATTAGTCAGAGCACTGAAGGAAATATTCCCATGACACCTGCCAGCATTGTGCCTATGCTAGCCGATGCTATTAGTCCCTCACTTTAAATATGCCGTAAATCAATTCACAAACGATATCAAATAATCAGCACCAACAGTTAGAAGAGCAGTTCAGTATAAAACTTACTTCTTCTCTGGATTTAATGAAGGAATTTGGAGCTTTGCAATGTCTCAAACAGATGCATCTTGTATATTTCACATCTTTGGTACAGAGAACAAACAGCAGCCCAGCTGCTCAGCCATTCAACCATGTTTAAAGAACAATTAAAGTGAATATTGTAAGGTTCTGAGACAGACCATCATCTCACCATCTGGAGAAGTGATTGTCCACCACTGAGACTTTTATCTCACAGGTGAGCCTGTTCATGGAGAATGTTAAGCAAATTCACAGATAGAGTAAAACTGAAGTTTTAGCTAGATTCCCCTTTTTAATATCTTGTGCTGACATGTCTGGGACTGGAGTGGGTGCATAGGGAGGGCACAACATAGCAGGGATGAAATTAAAAAAAATTAGTCAACTCTCTGCATTTGGTGTACCAAGCTGTGTTCCAAGTAATCCTGCTCTCCACACTCCCATAGACAGATTTGATGATAAAAAAGCAAAGGGTTTCTAATGTGCCTCATTTTTAAGAAAAAATGTAAAATAAAAAAGGGGCACAAGTCCTACATCCTACATAAATCCTGTTTAGATTACACAGCTAGGCTTGATCCTGCCATTACACTTCAATGAAAGTAGGACCACACCTTTATAACTAATGATTTATTAGGGAATAGGATGGTTTATAGGCTTGGTAGTAACCCTTTCACCTTTAGTTTGCTAGTTTGAATCCAACCTAAAACAGTAGTGGCTGAAAGGAATAATCATCAGATAATTGTCTGGCGTTCTATGTGAAATAAAATTGAGGGCTCAGTCTAGTTCCTAGCATTAGTGTTCATATCACACACATGCACCACAGACACAACTGTCACTCCTTAAAAAAGAGGCCCTGAACTGTCTTCACCCTTAGAGGTAGCCCATCAAGGTTCAGATTGAGGGAGACAATGATCGGGAAGTTTCTACCAGTCTTATATTTGTTCTGCAAAAATAGGACTGCAGTTCCCAGGACTGTCAGCCTGGATCCCTTCTCCAGCACTAGAGAGTCCAAAAAATAAAAGAATCCCATGAAATGATATATTCATCCCTGTCGTCCCATTGGAATTATATTCCCAATATCATAAAACAGATCTTTAAATCCAGCACCAGCAAACCAGTAAGCAATTTCTCACTACAGGTGAAAAAAAAATCACATTGCTCCACTGATTTGACTCCAATTTTGTTGGAGTGCCAAGCCTGGATCATTATTATTATATAGTTAAGTATTTAAATGTTTTTGAACAAACAGGACCTTAAATAATTTGCAATCAGAGATAATGGATACCATGATTCACATGTGATGCATTGCAATGAAAGCAGCGGAGTTATACCAGGGAGGAATTTGGCCCAATACATCCACATCACAAAACCATCATATGACCTGGCACAATTCAACACAATTAATCATAAAATAATGATGACTAGCTGTCTATTCTCAGAAGCCCAATGGCCAAATTTAGACCTGGCATAAGCAGATACAGATTTAACTTTAAAAGAGCTGTATTTGCTTATACCAGGTCTGAAAATGACCCCAATAGTGCAATAGAAAAAGTGCTGTGGGTCACACTCAAAGTGCATTAATGGAGCAATGTGGAAGAACTATACACAGAACCTCTGTACATTGGCCTGAGTTTCCTTTCAGCTACACCTGGTTTACACATCTGTAACACTACTGGCTTCAGTGGAGTTACTTGATGGTGTGTATGTGTGTGTGTGGGGGATCAGAATCAAGCCCAATACACCTGACTCTAACTAGTGCTATCAGTCTCTGGCATCCATCAATGCAAAAGCCACCCATACGGTATTGTTTTGTGGCAGTTTTATCTTCTTGTGGTGCTACATTTTATTTACATCAAGAGAAAATTATTCACCTTTTCTCCCTCTTTCCTAAGCAACAAACACAGGCCCTGATCCTATTCCAACTGACATCAAAGGGCATTTTGCCACTGGCTTCAGTGAGATCACCATAAGGCCCATATATTGTAGTCTATTTGTAATCGGAGCTCTAAGGGACTAATACAAAATTGCCACAAAAATGTACGGTCCAGGAAAAAAAACAAGTATGCAAACCCAGCCTATTTTTCCACCCTTTACCATAATGAGGATGAAAATAAAAGTATTTTACTCTCCCATGTAAAAAATTCCTTTCCTTGAGTGAATGGGCTCATGTAATCACAAAATATTCTTCATCTGGTAACTGGGCTTTAGCTGGGCTTTAGCAAGGCACACACCAGAGCTGCCTGGAGAACAACAATTCCATTTTTGGACAACTTTTGACATTTCAGAATTTGTCTTTGTTCCTCACTGGAATGAAGACCAAACCTTTTGACCATTTTCATGAAATGGAATTGTGGCAGAAACATCGATTTTTCTGATGGAAAATATCGGGGGGTTTTATTCAAGTCTCTTTCTCTCTCTCTCTTTCTGTGACCAGAGAGTTCATCCTGGACATCACAAACCTTCCCATCAAAAACTTTGTCAAGTGTCCCCACAATGTTTCAACTTCAATGAATCAGCATATTTTGACAAAAAGTGTTGTTGAAAATGTTCTATGCCCTGTTTAGAACTAAAGGGGGATTTAGGATGGATTTGAAAAGGAACTTAAGAACCAGGGATGTCAGAATCTAGCATCAGGGGGAAAATCCTGGACCTACTGAGTTTTGCCATTGACTTCAGTGAGGCTAAGAAATCACACCTGCATTGGTAGCTTTCAGATGATACATTTCTGTTGGGATCAAATACATTGACTAATTGGTAAGGTAGGTCTGACTAACCTAGCAGCTTCAGAGTCTGATGCTCACACATACACCAATGTTTTCTTTTGGATAAGAGAAAGCTACATGTGCTATCATCTTCTAAACAAAGACCCAGATAGCATGAACTTTTCCAAGTCTCTCAGCTCTAAGAGGACAGAGTGTACCGCTTTCATAGTGGCTGTAACAACCCTGGCTTCACATCATTTTTTCTGTCCTTCGTGCTAAGAACTGTATTTTTGTATTCATTCAATTACAAGGAAATCGGCACAAGACATTTATATTAGCGAGCTTAAAGCTCAGCTAATGGAGGAGCCTAATGACTAATTGATCAGCTCCCAAGCACCACTACAGCGCAAAATGGCCTGGAGGAATGTATGCAATTAGTTTGGGTTTGATAGCAATTGAGTGCATATAAAAGTAAGCCGTGATTTATGAGGGGTGGACACTGAGTAGCTCTGCTAAGGAGGTGACAGTCAAGCTACACCGAGCAGCCCCTTTGTTTTAGGGTGAGGATGTGGGGGCCAGTCGCTCAGGCCTGTAACCAGACCCCTTCCCAAGGCCAGTTCGCCACGAATCGTATCCGGGGGGGTTAATGACAGGGTGCGGGTCTCCCCCAGGCGGCGGGAAATGAACGAGGACTATGCGCGGGACTGGGTGTGAAACAGGGGGGGACCGTGGCCTACATGCCCCTTTTATGAACAGCTCCGGAGCCTGGGAACCCAGGTCAGCTGCTTCCTCTTCTTCCCCCGGGGAACAAGGGGCTTTACTAGGCTCCCACCGAAGTCCACGTCCACGCGAGTTTCGTGTTGATTTCAGGGGGAGGAGGAGCGGCCCGAACTATTGTTTGCACGGACCCGCTTCTTCCCGGCCTGGCTTAAAACCCTCCTCAGACATCTTCTATTCGCCTCAGGCGGGTGCGCGCGGGGGTAACGTTCTGCCCGGCCCGTTCCCGCTCTCCAGTCTGCCCGGCGCAGCGCGAGCGCCCTGCGGGCCATGGCGCAGGCTTGGGCATTGGGCGCACACTATTATAAGCAAACGTCGGGGCATTTGCAAACACCCCCCGACCCCCAAAACGAAGTTCGTTCCTTTGGCGGGAGGTGGGGGTGAAAGATCTCTCCACCCGCTGCCCCGGCCCCCCAGCTCTGCAAACCTCCAGCGCAGCCCCCGGGCGCCTTCTCAGCGGCTGGTTACGCGTCAAGCGGAAATATTTGCAAAGCAGCTAAAAACGCGGGGGTTGCCTCTAACTCCAGCACGGGCCAGTGGAAGGCTACCAGCCTCTCCTCCGTTTGTCTCAGCGGACGGGGCAGCCCCTTTCTGGGCTTCCTGTGCCCTTAGGGGGCTTCCGAGCGGGGAGGAGAAGCCGAAGCGCCAGCACCTTGGCCTGGCTGCGGCTCGGGCCGGCCTAGCGCATTTTCTCGCCTGCCTTTGCAGCGAGGTCGTTGGGCCGCACGAGCGCCGGCTCCAGGGCCCAGCTCGGGGAAAGAAAGTTTAACCGAATTCGGAGTTGTTGTTAATGAGCAGGGGGGCGCCTGGTTTGGGGAGCGCGGGCGACGTGGCCTGAGAGTGGGGCAAAGGCCCTGCCCCTCGCAGTACCCAGCCCTGGGCTCTCCCTAAAGCTCGCTAGCGTCCAGCTATCCCCGGCCAAGCCTGACACTGAATTTCGCTCCAAAGGGAGGGACATGAGCGACACATTTACCAGGTCTGAGAACTAACAAAATCTAGACACCCAAACTTCAGCTGTCTGTAAATAAACCACCGAAAACACACACGCACAGAGATCACACACATGTATCCTACCCAAAGAGATTATTCAGACTCCCCCACAGAATATTTTCTTTTGGATAAGAGAAAGCTACATGTGCTATCATCTTCTAAACAAAGACCCAGATAGCATGAACTTTTCCAAGTCTCTCAGCTCTAAGAGGACAGAGTGTACCGCTTTCATAGTGGCTGTAACAACCCTGGCTTCACATCATTTTTTCTGTCCTTCGTGCTAAAACCCCACAGGTTTGCTGATAAACAAACGGGTCTGGGCTCTTCAAAGTGCTATATTTTAACTTTTAACCAGCAGCATCTCCTTGTGAACTCTTTGCTTTTGCTGGGAACAGAGCAAAGTGACTTTCTTGCCCAAATATGCTAGCCCGAGTTGAGAGAGATTGCAACCAAAAGCAAGCTCACTGCAAAGCTACACTCCGCTCGTTCTGCTGTTAAAGACAAGCGGACGGTTTGCTACCATTCCTCTGCTGAGAGACCTCAGAAGATCTAGCCTTCTCTGCCCCCAAGTCCTTCAGGGCAACGTTAGTACGTTTGCTCCAAAAGGATTAAATCTTGCCGCAGACAGTTTGTGACTAAGAGCAGGGAGCCATTGGCAGCACTTTCCAAACCAGGCAGCTGATAAAATAATAAAACCCAACAGACATTTTATAAATAAAAGATGCGGTGCTAAAAGAGGGGTTTGTTTTTGTTTTTAAGAAGGCATCTCTTCTGAAAGTGGGATCCGGGGAAAAACTCGGAGAAAGTTCCCTACATCAAACAAAAGCATTTAGCAGCCGCAATTATCTGTCCAGTTCTGAAATCCAGAACGCCTTGCTGCTAAAGCCAGAAGGAAAGAAACAGCTTTTAAACTTAATTTCTCCGGTGAGGGTTTAGGAAATGTTCTCAGTTCAGAGTTGTATCGGGAGGGGTAAAAATCATACAAGCCTGGAAAAGAGGAAAATAAGAAGCTGGTGCATTCCCCAGTCACCTTTTAAATTGAATTGGTGTTTTCGTTTTTCTAGCATCTGGTTGGTGTATTTGTCAGATATTTATTAGATCAAAAATATTTGATCTGGCATAGAAATACCGTCTAAATTGATTCCAGGACAACTCTTTTGGCTAATTTATTACAGTGCATATTTTAACCCCACATTTAGAAAATAAGTTCTCTATCTGAAACTCCAAAAATAACTTTTTAAAAAAAAACAACCACCACCAACTGCAGCTTTTTGTTTTTGTTTATCTTGATATCTTGGCTGTAAAACAAACAAACCCACAAATAAATGTAATAGGTAACGTTAATAGGATTTTAAGGATTGAGAAAAATATTAAAAATATATCTTACCTGGACTTTAACAAACCCAGCCATGCCCTTATAGAGTATCCGCTGAAATCCTAGTGGACAGTAGTGAAAGGAGACAGCCTGAATTGCTTTCTGCCCTTTTTATACTACGATAGCCAATTAATATTGCATCACCCTTATTTTAAATTTTCAAAACCCACAATATAATGTAATGGCATAAGGACATTTATTATTAAAGGACATTTGATTGGGAAAAAAAATCATTGGGGCTGATTAGGAAGAAATAGAACTAGGAAACTCTGGGAGGTTTAGCATTCTAGTTTCTTAAGAGCCCTAAAATTAAAAGGGTGGATTTGTAAGGTGCTTTCCCAAAGGTGGGGTGAGGTGAACTGGGGAGTGGGGGGTGAATGAAAGAGATTCCCTGATCTAAGGTTTGATGTTTGACACTCATTGAAATGCTACCGTGAAATATTCAGAAGATACTTGGGCTTCGATCATTAATTTTTAATCGTTAAGGTGCTTCTGGGATTCATAATTAAAAAGCCCTCTTTTTTCTTATAAACAGCATTAGAAATGAACCTTTCAGAGAGTTGGTTGAGCGATTTTTTAAAATTAAATTTTAGAGAATGAAATTCTTTCTGTAACTCTGTCCGGGTGAGAAGAATGAATCCCCGTCCCTTCCAAAACTTAACTAAACGATGGGGCATTTGTTTTGCAAAGGGGAATTGGTTTTATTCCCAATTTGAATTACTTGAATTACACGCAGCCTAGGAACTAGCGAATAAACATAACGAGATCCACGCACAGTAGGAATCTATGGGAATCTGGTAATTTACATTTTATAGATGGAAATAATACATTTTCTGGCACAGAGAAATTATGACCGCCTTGAAAAAAAATGCGGAGGTAAATCAATACATGGAAAAGTCAACAAACAAAGTGGTGAAACTTTACAGCTTGTAGAAACAGTCATAATAATACAAGATAAAGATAACAGGTTAACTGGGAAGGATGACTAGTAAAGCTGATTCATTACGATTTAAAAATCCCTTTCCATTCTCCAGGGGAAAAGCACTGTCTAAAGTTTATTATTATTACTGCACATTTTATAATATTCTGTTCTGCTTCATCCGACCTGCTTTCATCTCTGAAAAGAAAATTCTCCATTCGGGTTGAAAAATAAAGCATTTATTTCAGAAATTAATCCAAGGGAAAACAACGTTTCAGAATTTATCCCAAAGAATGAATGAATGAATAAATAAATAAATAAATGACCACACACAAGCACACAAACTATGAGATAACTAAAATATGAAACATATGGGGGTGGAGGGAGAAAGCTCATTGCAAATATTGAACCAAGAATATGTTACAAGAACCCTTACCAACTTGGTGTATTACAAAACTCAGATACAGTCTTTAATTAAAACGGAAAAAATTCCTTGGATTAAAAAAAAAAAGAATGAAAAAAAAAATAACATCGAGTGGAGACACTGTTGAAGCGATTGCAGACAAGTCCATGAAGTTACAGCGCTACTGTTAATTCCGCCAAGTCTCTACGTTGATAGAGTCCCGGTGCTGTGGCTGCAAACTCAAGTGAGTGCACTGTACAAGTCTGTGGTGGGAATCTATGGATCTGAGAGACGTAAAACTGTGTTCAGACCAGTGCAAGAATACTACTTTCCACGATTTAATCTCTTGTCAAAAAAAGTCAACTAAATAAGAGAACTTGATTTAAAGGTGAATTAAAAAATCTAGGCAATACACCTGGTATCTAGTTGGAGATAGTTTTGTGTGTGTGTTAGGGGGAAAGAAAAATTCACACGAAGAGCAGCCAAAGTATTTCGCTGAGTAAAAATAGGTTGTTTTGCTTTTCTTTACCAAAGTTTTGGAGTATAAAACAATTGTTCACGTATCTCAGGTTAAGATTGGTCCCTCTACCAGGCGTTCCGGTCCTAGAAGGCGATGAGATATAGACCCACACAAAAAGCTAAGTAGAATTTGACCTCCGGGTATAATCATGACATTCTGAAAATAGCCTTTTTATTTTTAAATATAATTCACAAATCTTAATAAATATTTATCCTCTGGTTTCGCCTCAGGGGCATTTCACCTCTCCATCCCCTTCCCCTTAAACTATCCTTTTATTCTTTTTTATTGCAATTGTGTTAGAAACAAGATAATTCTCCCACCTCCCCAGTACCTCTCAGCTTCCAACTCTTCCAAAAGTGACAAGCGGCTTGTACTCTAGTGCACAACAGACACAACAGACGTGAATCTCAGCCGAGGAGCAACCAGGAGAAACTTGTTTTTGTTTTGTTTTGTTTTCAAGAAGACGGGACAAGAAAAGGGGGAGGAGGGAAGTAATCAGCGTGATGGGGGAGTTAATGGCTTTGTTGGTCGGTCGGTTTGAGTGCGAGTCCTCACGGAGATCCCTGCTCTTTATTTGAATAAAATATATAAAAGTCCAGGCTTAGAAGAGCCAGCTGCCCACCCCAGCCCCTGCCCGAGTCAATGCACGGCGGAGTACTTCATGCGTTTCTGTTTCTGTCTCTGGTTGCAGAACCAAACCCGCACCACGTTCTTTTTCAGGTCCAGTTTCTCCGCTATGGCTGCGATCTTCTCCGATGAGGGTCTGGGCTGGATGGCAAAATAGGCTTCCAAGGAGCGCTTCTCCGGGGCGGCGATGGAGGTCCGCTTGCGCTTCCTCTCGCTGCCACTGAACAGGTCCGGCTTGGTGTTCTTCTCCCTGTAGGCAGCTTCAGCCTCCTCCAGCCAGGCTTGGAGCACGGGCTTCAGAGCGATCATGTTGTTGTGGGACAGGGTGAGAGACTCGAACCGGCAGATGGTGCTTTGGCTGAGCGAGCCCACGCCGGGGATCTTGAGGTTGGCCAGAGCCGCCCCTACATCCGCCTGGGTCACCCCCAGCTTGATCCGCCTCTGCTTGAACCTCTCGGCGAAAGCCTCCAGCTCCCTGGGATCCGACTCCACGTCGCTGATGCAGGACATGCCGTTGTGAGCCGAGACCGGGTGCGGATGGCCCATGCCCATGGCTTGGTGCAGGTGCCCCATGGCGCCCAGGTGGTGGGGGTGAATCTGAGCCGACATCACCGTGTGGTCGGGGGCCCCCATGCCGCTCACGGTCAGCGTTGGAGAGATGTGGTCCAAGAGGTCTCCATCCAACCCCGGGTGCACCGAGTGGTGGGGATGCGAGGTCAGGGCCGAAGGATGCGAGATGGGCGCTGTGGAGGAGGTAGACGTGCATGGGACACTGCTCATGGTATGGTAGGTCGCGTCTGGCTTGAACGGATGGCTCTTGCCGTGGGAGACAATATCCACAGCCGCCAGAGCTTCAGCGCGGGCCAGCAGATTCTCATCAAAGCTTCCAAATATATTGCCCTGGAGCTGCAAGCAAGAATGCGCATATTGGAGTCAGTGGGGAATACTGTCAACTCAGGATTAAAAAACATTTCCAAGCACAGAGATTCCTCCTCAAAGCTCAGGTCATAAAAATTAATATGAAGGCAGCAGCTTTGCTTGAATAGACATGTGGATCAGAGACAAGAGTGAGAGAGAGAGAGAAGGGGGGAGAGAGAGAGAGAGAGAGGTTCAGAGATCTGCGATTGTTCTGGCGACATGAAAAAAACATTAAGCAAGTGCCTGTCAAAAAATGTGCCTTAAAGCTGTAATTATGCTTAATCTACATACCTGCGGGGCTGGAAGGCAAACTCTGCGCATCGCCTCTGAACTGGAATGCAAGCTGGAGTACTTGGGCTCCTGCAGGGCAGGGTGCATAGTGAAAGGCTGCTTGGTGTTCATGGCCATCATCTTTGCACACCTTGCAGGTAGGCAGCGCCTGACATAGATTCAGGGTTGTCTCTCTGGCTTGCTTCTGTCAAAGTGAGCTATTTTCAATGACAGAGCTTCCCTCTCTCTCCCCCCACCTGCTTCTTCACTCATCTTACAAGCCGCCTGCCAGGAATGGGACCAGCACACTGTGCGCAGGCGTGCTGCACTGGAAGAATAAAAGGAAAGTAGCCCTAGGAGTCAAAGGCAGTGAGGAGCAAAGATGCCTCTGCCCTGACGCGGCCGTTGATTGAAGGGGAGCAGCAGGGTTCTTCGGAGCGCTGGGGTTGGTTTTAAAGGCAGGTCGCCTGATCTTCATAGACAATGTTTGTTCATATTTTAAAATCAAAGTACAATTAAGTTCTAAGAAATAATGCAAAATCCCAGTGCAAGCCCTCCCCCTTTTTTCTCAGTTTCCCTGGATGTACTCTCTGGGATTCGGGGTACCAGACAGGGCGCTGGCAGAGTGGTCAGTACACTTAACCACAGGGAGAAACACGTTTGTCATACACAGAGCGCCGCTTTGTCATCTAAGGTTCTGCTGCGGAAGCCCACGACACAGAAGTGAGATCGATCGGCCTGTTGGAGGAATGTCACTGCTTCAGCCAGGTGCCAGTCGACGGGTTTATGATGGGAACCCTGCAAAAATGCACAATCCCCCGGTTCGATCTGTTCAAGTCTATGTGCAAACAGAGCAGAAAAGCCTCAATACATATGGGGAGGGGAGGGGCGGAAGAGGCAGGTGCTGATCCTGTTGAAATCAATAGCAAAACTCTCATTGACTTCAACCAGCAGGAGCAGGTCCTTGCAGATGGGATAGTGAACTTTCCCTGGACACGCTCTGTCTGGGAAGTCTGGTCGGTTAGTGTGGGATTGTGTTCTAGGTTCTATCCCACCCAGCTTTTATTTTGAGAAGAGAAAACCTCATACCTCTTCCATCACATTCACTGGGCTAAGTGTTCTGTTAAATGGAACAGGCTTTCACCGTAGCATAGGTGCTCCATGGCTCTTGTGAGGTAGAAGCGTCCTGCAAAGTAAAGTCAGCGGTTTCCAAACTTACTTGCAACACAAGAAGAATAAATAATGCATGTGAAATCCAGGTTTAGCAGCGCGGCCAAAAGCTACGGCTAGGGACAGCGTGTGTATAAGGTTAGAACAAACAACCCAGCCAACCAAACCAACCACAACTGGGGCGGGAGAACACTCCCGTTTGGGTTTGCAGTTATCCAGTTCGCTGTAAACGATCGCACTGTGTGTACACATGCAATGCGCTTAAACAGAGATGGAGTTATGAAGCCAGCAGCAGACGATGAAATGTCACCGACTCCAGCATTAGGTTTCTGTGTAATGCACTTTAGTTAGACCAGCTATATTTCATAAAAGTGCGCAGGCCTGTTTGTAAGTTAAATTATTTCTTGCCCTTCCAGAACTAGCTTTGCTCCTGGAGAAGATCGGAGTTTTTGGAGAAGGGCAAAGCAGACGCCTGTGACCTTACGGCTTTGGCTGTATGTAACCATGTAAATGGAGGAACAAGTTCCTTCAACCCATGTGGATGATTTGTGGTGTCAAAGGTTTCAGGGATTTCTGAGAATCCAGATGAAAAGGACGGGGGGAGAGAGAGAGAGAGAGACTCTCGTTTAAAGACATGTTTAAGCGATATATTTTTCCTAGCTTGGAGTGATTGTTCCTCTTGCTAGGCCTTGCCTTGAAATGTACTCAAATCCCCATGGGAAATGTTAAGCGTTCTTTAAACTTTCTGATGACGTATGGGACTCGATCCTGCCCCCATTGATTTCAGCGAGAGCAGACTCGGACCCGATATCGATAAAACGAATGAGATCAACTATATGTCAGACCAACGGTATGGAAAAAAGTTGGCTTTGCGCATACCCTGGGCACAGCAGAAGTAGGGAGACACTGAGCCCAGTGGAAGGGAGATAAGGATAACTGTGTAGATAACCTACTTTAATCAGCTCTCTTACTCCTGAACAAACACTTTGCACCGATAGCCTCACTCCTGGATTTTGGAGAGATCGGTGATACCAGGGGAAAGGGCGATTGGGCCGTTTCCCTCTCTGATTAGACTCTAGAGTTGAAACGCCCAGGTGAAGGTGTAGCAGTTAAACTAAGGCTTTAAATACTCGAACTTTGACATTTCCCCTTTGTAATTCTGATCTTCATGTGCCCAGCTTGGGGGAAACGGAGAGGGAGAAGCTGTCTGACCGATTCCTTACAGCCTGCACTCTGCTAAACAATCAGAATAAAACATTTGCAGAATATATTTTAAGCCAGGTGCTCAGAGACAAGACAGCATATTTAAACTCCAGTGTTCCAGAATGCTGCCGACTGCTCTGTATCTAATTAAGATGCTTGCCTGTGCGTCCCTACCTAGAGTGTAAGCCTTATTATAATTCCCTTCCCTTGGAATCCAGACACAGCTGAAAAACGCACTGCACAGGACTTTTAATGCCAAACGCTATTTGTATGCCGTGCTCCTTCCTTTAACAAGATGTCACTGATGCTGCAGGGAGAACAGCGTTTTATGGCATGAAACACAGCCTTGCTATTTATAATATTTTGATCACACCAAATCTTTCTTCTATTTCCAGTGCCTGGGGTGGGGGGAGGGAGGGAGGAGGTGAACAAACTCTACGTCAACGGTAATAGATTTGTCTAGAGGGCAATACAGCACCTCAGCACTAACAGGGGGAGTAGAAGATTTCACGGTAAACTGTTGCTCACCTCATCCAAAAAGTTAATGATGCGTGACAAGATGGGGTTTCTTTACAAATTTAGGATTGACTCCTCCTTCTCCAGTGGCAGAACTCCAACTGACTTCAGGGGTGCAAGTTTAGGTCCCTTAATTTGGACCGGTCTGAGCGTTTGTATATTATATTGACCAGGACAGGGGACTTCCTTAAAGATCCACTTCAAGTTTGCCTTGATCCAGTGCAATGGTGACTATTCTTAAAAAAATGTAAATAGATAACAGATACTTGCTAGCTTTGTAACATATCTTCCTCAAGGCAACCCTGCCCCTTTTGTACATTCATCAAGGCAAGAGGAACCAGAATTTTAAGTCTTAATTTAAATTTCTGAGGGTGGTTGCGTTCATGTTAACATTGGTTAGCTAACTAGGGAACCCAGCCTGCAGTTCTTACTCTGGCAAAACTACCAATAAAACCAGAACTGCGGGTCAGGTCCCTGGTTTGGTAATTCCAACCACACAGCTCTATCTTGCACAACAGGAGGAAGCCAGTAACAGTTCAGGCGCACTCTGCATTTATCAGCACCATAGTAGCTAAGGATAATCCTTAAAACAAGAAATGGTTTCTACCGAGGAGCTGGTTTTAACAGGGAATAAGAACCCCCCACGGGAATGTGTAAAATATAGAACGACTTCTTCAATGTCTTACAGCTAGTGGCTCGCTGCAACCCCAAGTTCTTAGTTCCACAGGAACTTAGATTCAGCACCAGGCCTGAACTAAGTTTATTAGAATAATACTTGCACTTTTTCCCGAGTAGCTGAAAGTACTTTGCAAACATGCATTCACAAAGCTTCGCCGTCCACTGTAACATAGCTATTAAAAACCGCAGAATATATTGTACAGTACAGTAGGGTGAACTGAAGCTCAGAGATGTTAAATTACTTCCCTGCTGATTTAAGCTCCTATAAGCTTAGACACTGAATAATAATTATGACATGGCCATATATATTTCATAGGCTGGAAGTAACTTTTCCTTGAATCTTTTTTTAAAAGAGCAGAAAAAAGGAGATTATTGAAAGAAACATACTTTTACTATTTACTAGTTATAATTTGGGATCCTCAAAATCTTCATAGTTCTTCAAATGTTTCTAGACTCTGGCCAAGTTTTACTTTTTGATGGTCTGGAGATTTAAATATACAGACAATTGTGAAATCTCTGGTTCCTCAGAAGAATGAAACCTAGTCAAAGTTTAAAATGTTTTGAAGATTCCGAGGCCCTCAAATCATAATAGGGATTTGGTGTAACACATATCAAAAACGAACTGTTTCATCACTCTCCTAACCAGAAGCATTAAGCCTAATGTGTTGTTCACCGAAAGCTGAAAGCCGAGCTTTGTCCTAAAGATTCCCTCTTTCCCCTCTGTAACCAGAAGCTAATGTGCCAGAAGTACCACGATTCTGGCTCTCGAAGTGAGTGAATCCGATCAAACTAATAACTAGCAATATATGTTGCATCCCCCTCCAAGAAAAAAAGCAGAGACTCGAAGCACACAATCCAGTTTTATACATGTCCAGCTGCTAGAGGCACCAACAAGGAGCCCAATGAAGGGTCAAGAAGCTAAATTGAGACATATTATAGAAAAACAACTGCAAACTCTGTACTGCAAACTCTGGATGTGTGTCTTTGGCATACATGAGATACTTATAACCCTTGTTTCCCAAGTCTGCTGTCAGTAATAAGAGGATGAGGGAGATGTTTGGGTCTAAACTTAACTAACCTAATACATTATATAGGGCTTTTCACCCATAGATCTCAAAGCACTTTAAAAGGAGAAAAGGAAACCCCTTCTCTCTTTGAATCAGGGCCACAAGAAAGAACAAATGAGAGATGTGTCTCCCCTGCAAAACCCAGGAGAGATTAAGTAACCCCAGGGCTGTGTGGGAAGGGGGGGGGGGGAGGGATGAAGCTATGGGGTAGCTCACCACAGACCTAGCCCACAAAGAGCATTAAACAGGTGGGAACACTACGGAATGGAACAGGAGGGTTTCAGACCCTGGAAGAGCATGCAGGGGTGTAATCAGGAAGGCCAAAACACAACTGGAGTTGCAGCTAGCAAAGGATGTGAAGGGTAACAAGAAGGGTTTCTACATGTATGTTGGCAACAAGAAAAAAGTCAGGGAAAGTGTGGGACCATTAATGAATGAGGGAGACAACCTAGTGACAGATGATGTGGAAAAAGCTGAAGCACTCAATGCTTTTTTTGCCTCGGTCTTCACAGACAAGGACAGCTCCCACACTGCTGTCCTGGGCAACACAGTATGGGGAGGAGGTGAGCAGCCCTCAGTGGTGAAAGAACAGGTTAAGGACTATTTAGAAAAGCTGGACATGCACAAGTCCAGGGCCGTCCCTACGCATACGCAAAGTACGCAGCTGTGTAGGGCACCAGGAAATTTGGGGCAGCAAATTTCCTGGTGCCCTGCACAGCTGCGTGCTGCTACAGCCCCAGCCCCGCCTCTTCCCACCCCTGCTCCGCCCCCATTCCACCCCTTCCCCAAAGCCCCTGCCCTGCTCCACCCCAGCCCCGCCCCCACTCCCCTGAGGACTGCAGCAGGGCCAGGCCTGCACTCACCAGCGGCGGGAAGTGCAGTGACCCGGCCCCAGCCGCGCCACTGGTGAGTGCTGGGGGGCGGTTCCCCCTTGACCCCCAAGCCAGCCCCCCCCCGAAGAGGCCTGCCCCCCCGGTGGGGCTGCATAGGGCCCCAGAATAGCTAGGGACGGCCCTGCACAAGTCCCGGGTCCGGCTCTAATGCATCCGAGGATGCTGAGGGAATTGGCTGATGTGATTGCAGAGCCATTGGCCATTATCTTTGAAAACTCGTGGCGATCGGGGGAGGTCCTGGATGATTGGAAAAAGGCAAATATAGTGCCCACCTTTAAAAAAGGGAAGAAGGAGAACCCGGGGAACTACAGACCGGTCAGCCTAATCTCAGTCCCTGGAAAAATCATGGAGCAGGTCCTCAAGGAAACCATTTTGAAGCACTTGGACTGGAGGAAGGTGATCAGGAATAGTCAACATGGATTCACCAAGGGCAAGTCATGCCTGACCAACCTGATTGCCTTCTATGATGAGATAAGTGGCTCTGTGGATATGGGAAAAGCAGTGGATGTGATATAGCTTGACTTTAGAAAAACTTTTGATACGGTCTCCCACAGTATTCTTGCCAGCAAGTTAAAGTATGGATTGGATGAATGGACTATAAGGTGGATAGAAAGCTGGCTAGATTGTTGGTCTCAATGGATAGTGATCAACAGCTCGATGTCTAGTTGGCAGCCAGTATCAAGTGGAGTACCCCAGGGGTTGGTCCTGGGGTCGGTTTTGTTCAACATCTTTATTAATGATCTGGATGATGGGATGGATTGCACACTCAGCAAGTTTGCAGATGACACTAAGCTGGGGGGAGAGGTAGATATGCTGGAGGGTAAGGATAGGGCCCAGAGCGACCTAGACAAATTGGGTCAAAAGAAATCTGATGAGATTCAACAAGGACAAGTGCAAAGTCCTGCACTTAGGATGGAAGAATCCCATACACTGCTAAAGGCTGGGGACTGACTGGCTAAGCAGCAGTTCTGCAGAAAAGGACCTGGGGATTACAGTGGATGAGAAGCTGTATATGAGTCAGCTTGTATATGTGCCCTTGTTGCCAAGAAGGATAATGGCATATTGGTCTGCATTAGTAGGAGCATTGCCAGCAGATCGATGGAAGTGATTATTCCCCTCTATTCGGCACTAGTGAGGCCACATCTGGAGTATTGCATCCAGTTTTGGGGTCCCCACTACAGAAAGGATGTGGACAAATTGGAGAGAGTCCAGTGGAGAGCAACGAAAATGATCAGGGGGCTGGGGCACATGACTTACGAGGAGAGGCTGAGAGAACTGGGCTTCTTTAGTTTGCAGAAGAGAAGAGTGAGGGGGGATTTGATAGCAGCCTTCAATTACCTGAAGGGGGGGTTCCAAAGAGAATGGAGCTTGGCTGTTCTCAGTGGTGGCAGATGACAGAACAAGACGCAATGGTCGCAAGTTGGAGTGGGGGAGGTCTAGGTTGGATATTTGGAAATACTATTTCACTAGGAGGGTGGTGAAGAACTGGAATGGGTTACCTAGGGAGGCGGTAGAATCTCCTTCCTTAGAGGTTTTTAAAGGCCTAGCTTGACAAAGCCCTGGCTGGGATGATTTAGTTGGGAATTGGTCCTGCTTTGAGCAGGGGGTTGGACTAGATGACCTCCTGAGGTCTCTTCCAACCCTAATCTTCTATTATTCTAAGAGCAGGGGGGTATGGCCAACAACAGGTTTTGACTTGGCCCCTGTGATCTTGATGCACTGAAATGCTTCCCTCCCCTTTATTCCAGAGAGCTGGTGGCAAAAAAACAAGGCAGCGAAGAAAGCGCAGGACAGATGAAAAGATTGCGGCGTGCCATCACTTCCCATCAAGCCCAAGAGCTGCACAAATGGAAGTGGAACATTAACCAGGCTTTGAAAGGCAAAGAGAGCGAGCAGCTTCCTCCCATCAGGGGGGAAAGCGGCGCGTTGTCGCATAGCTCCATGCCCTGATTTATGATAAAAAATTTAAAGGAAATCATTTATATTTCAAAGGGCCTAAATAGCTGCATGAAAGTTTTATCTAAAGTGGCACTGTCTTTATAGGCAGCCCCGCTATGCTGGAGGTAATTAATAGATGGATAAATTTCATGCCTTTGTTTTTTTTCACCCTTCCTTTCTTTGGCACGGTCTAGTTGAAGTAAATAAATAAAGGGGGGGGGGGAAATGCAGAAGTGTGCGCGGAGCTCTTGGCAATGCTTTCTGTGCAGGCACATCCCTTCCCCCCCACCCCACCCCCCGAGCTACATGCTCGTGGACTGAGCTGACACTTTATTTCCAGAGCTTTGCTGCTTCCCTTTCACCCCCGAAGTCCAGGAGAGAGACAGAAGAGTCCCCCTTCTTAGCGCACGCTGCTCACACTTTGTGAAAATGAAAGCACTATTTAGAGGATACACTCCAGCTAAACGGCACAAGCTCAGCGGCAGGGTTCAGGTCACAGCTCGAACCAATCCTCCTCTCCCGACCCCGATTGCCAGACAATCGCAATCCTAGCCTCCCCGCTACCCCAACCCCTAATGTTTTGAAAGAAACCAGACTGGTTCGTCTAGCCGCTCAGCGCGCTTTAATTAAAGCTGTAAAATATTGATGTTTCTGGCCCTGTCTGTTGCTGTTACACCTTACACATGGAGAAGAGAAGTCCAAGGGATAAACAATAACAAGCTAAAAGAGTCCAGATGGTTTGCCATCAGAAAGTAGCAGCAGCCTAAAAGGTGTCACTTCAATAGATTTGAGAGATCATTCACCTCCTGCTAAATAATTAATAGTATTTCTGGAAAGAAATAAAAAACCTGATGAAACATCACTAGTGCCTTATTCAAAATCTGAAGGTAAAAGTCGGATTTCAAGTGTGCTTTTTACCCACTCGCCTGTTTTATTCTCTGACCACAGTTCAGAGATTGGGGGAAATAGGGAGCCGTATAAAGAAGGATTACATTCTCCCTTAGGGTGTGAGCCAAAGCCTCATGGAGTCAATGGGCTCGGACACCAGCCTTGAGTTTGACCATGATATAAATTTCGAACAAACTACCATGAACTTTAGAGAGACAACCCAGCCCCCAGCATTCTACAATCTTCATGCTAGATACCAGCGGCAGCTTTCCAATGTAAAACCAGAAAACTTACCAAACAAAATACTGCAGGATGTTTTATTTAAGTGTTAATTGCATCAAATTCTAGTGCATAATTACTTGCAGGTCTAGTCCTTCTGGGAAGAGGATATGATGCTTTATATTTCAAGATCTGTGTGTAAATTAAACCATATGTAAGTTAAGCCAAAGATCTTCTATTCCTTTTCTTTTCCTAACTGGGGTCTAGACACAATAGCATGTGCTTGCTTCCTACTCTAAAGAACTTGATCAGACAGAGTAATCGTTCCATAGCCTGCAAGTTGGTTGGTTCTTGTTTTACTCTCTTGCACTTTTCTCTGTTGTCGATCTGACAAACTTCTTAGCCTTTTCAGGCCCAGCTTAAGAACTAGAGCTGAAGTTAGTCTTATCTTACTGCTGGCATTGTTAGGTCCCAATGATTTACTGTAAGACACATACCTCGTCTTGAAGGAAGGATGAAGAGTGATTTTGACTTTTGAAGATACCCCTAGACTTGGGGCTTAGAAAGCAGATTTCTGACATCATACAAGAACAAGTAACTCTGTCCACGGTCTGACATAGCTGTTCTGCTGAACAATCTGATCGAGGAAATATCTAAGGTTACCCAGACAGTCAATTATTCATCAACTAAACGGCAAAGCATCAATTACCTGGCTTGATTCTCTCATTCATTAAGGAGATTGAACAGCCCAACTTAACAAAGCCAAAGGAAAGTTGCTAAGTTACAGCAGCAGCAGTGGATTGTCTGCACATTAGCAGACTTTCAGGCAAACAGGTCCCTTAGAGGGAAAGTTTGTGGAATACAGAGAAACACCCAGGATTCAATTATATATCAGTCACTGTCTGTGCAAGGTTGAAGGTAACAAAGTATAATGGGTTTACAGAGATATAAGGGTTTTGCTGAGTTTTAACTCAATCTCTATGTGAATTTAGGGTGACCAGATGTCCTGATTTTATAGGGACAGTCCCTATATTTGGGACTTTGCCTTATATATGCACCTATTACTCGCCCCTGATTTTTCACACTTGCTGTCTGGTCACCCTATGTGAACTTAATGAGAGTTTAGCTAAGGAAGTAACCCTTAATAGAAGCCTTTGGTAGAAGGCATTGGAAAATGCAAGGTGTTAATATAAGGCACATGAAATGAATGTTTAGAGTAAGAAACAGAAATAGTAAGGGAGGACGATTTCCATTACAGGAAGTTATAACAACAAATACAGGGGTGCGATGGAAACCTCTTGTCTGATAGTGTATTAATGCAGCAGAGCCAGCCTTATGAGTAAGTTGCACAGATGACCTCTTGGGGCTCCTGACACTGACTTAGCAACTCACAAGCCAGTGGGACCCAGGGAGAGGATTCTCACCATTTAACCCTGACCTTCCCCTCACATCCTCTTGCAGTGGAACTGGAGGTAAATCCAGCCCAGATCAACACTCCCCAGCAACTTTGGAGTTCTGGCTTAGAGATTGTAAGAGGGAGTTTCTTAAGCAGGCTTTTGGCTGCTTTCTATCCCAGGGAAGAAAGAGCGCGGTTTGGAAAAGGGGAATCCCGTCTCCGGGTAGAGGAGCTTCAGCGTGTGTTGATAGCAATGGAGATGGTAGGAGGAAAAGCACAGTACTAAAGTGCAGTTGTACTCTGAAAAGAGGCTTTGGTACCCACGTTGCTGGTGAGAAAGGAGGCAGAACAGAATGCACTGTGGGCTGCTGGCGTTTTGTTGGCTCTGTAGGGCTAGGAGTAAAAGCTTGGTTATGTGAGTGAAACAAGCAGCTTTAATTAACATGTTGCAGTTAAAGGACCTTGCAAACAGTAATTTATACTCTCGACTGCTGCTGTGAAGTGGGTATTGCCCCCATTTTACAGCTGGGGAATCCCAGGCACAGAAAGAGCATAGGCCTGATTTTCACAGGTATTGGGCATCCACCACCCCCATTGACTACAGCAGGTAGGGTAGGAGCTAAGTCCTTTTTGAAAGTCAGGCTCTAAGTAATTTGCCCATTGTCACATGGAAAGTCTATATCCTAGATCTCCCAGTCTTGCGCCTTAAACCTTAAAGTAATCCTTCCTCCCCTTCCATTATAAATTGAATAGACCAGGGTGAAAAGCTTGTTCCACTATAATCAATTGGAGTTTTGCTATTAACTTCAGTGGGGCAAGGATTTCACTCAAAGGACACACATTTCCAGACAACCACCATACTTTAAGGTAGTTAAAGTGTAAGAGCAATCTAATACATTCCCAAAATGGTGAAAGACGATGAAAATAGGTTTGTTCAAAAGATTTTTACATGAAAGATCAGGTCCCTGAAAACTAGAAAATTACAAGATTAACAGCATTAAACAAAAAAGGTGTAAGAAATAATGGATTACAAACTGGGATAACTTTATCAAAGTTAGAAGCTGAATATTTGAAATTTGGGGGGGGGATTTGAGGTATATGCCTTAAAAGAGTCAAATTTTCATTCATACTCCAATTGTGTACAAAAAGATCGCAATAATTCTTCTCTTTGCAAGTGTAAAAAGCACTGATTACACATCTCTCTGTTTAGCAAACACAGAAACCTGCTTGCAAGTGCAGCCATAGGCTTAGTACCTGTAACCTGGCATAGGTGCAATTTTATGAACACAAATGAGTGCACACAGTTTTGTAAGCATAAAATTTGGGGCACTATGAAAATTTTGCTTCAACTTGAGTAGAGATGATGAATGTGGATTTGTGAGGAGGAGGAGGCCTGGCTGAGTTAATTTGCTGTTTGTGGGGATCTTTAAGTTAATTACTACTAAGATGCTGTAGGCACGGGGAATGAAATGAATGTTACTGGATTACAAAAATAAATTAATATTCAACACTAAGAATTATTGTCTAGTGTCAAGTAAGTTGTGATAAAATAAATTTAAGTCATACAATAATTAAAATTAAATAAAAAACTTGTGTAATGCCACAAAGTATTGACTGTAAACAGTAACTCCACCATCTGTAAAATAAATTGCCAGTGAAGTATCTTAGGTCTTGTTCATAGCATCAAGACTGTCAAGTGGAAGACTGTTTTCTGATGACATCAACACTGGAGAATAAAACAAACAATAAGCAACAATAAAAGAGGTCCAGAGATAGCGGACTCAGATTTTGAGCAGGGAGTGAAAAGGTACATTTAAGGTAAAAAAGGTAAAGTAAAAGGACCAAAATTCAGAGGACTTATTCCATGTAGCAGTACCTCAAACAGCTTCAAAAAAAGGAGTCTACAATAGTGTACATTTCCTCTTTCCTGAGCGCCTCAAAAGCACTTTACAAACATTAGTTAGACCTCAAACCACTTGTAATGAAGGTAACCCCACTTTCCAAATGGGTAAAATAGGTGTTGAGAGGCTAAGTGACTTGCCAAAGGTCACACAGCTAGACAATGGTAGAGGCAGAGAGAACCCAGAAGTTCAAAACAGTTTCCTAATTACAGATTACTACAGGAAAATCCTTGAACCATTACTATCTCAGTGGATAGTTCATTAAATAATGTTAAAGGCTACAAAACGTAGAAACTGAATTGATACTGCAAAAATATCCTTCCTTACATAGCCCATCAGCATGGTATAATCTCAAGTGACCTGCTCTGCCTAGGAGGCCTTCAAACAGAAAATAGATTTTTGCAACACGTGGTCAACATCTAGGCCTCCATGGGTCTCTTTTCCCCTTGATGAGCGCCTCCCATTGAAGCTAATACCTGTTACCTTGTGGTTCTTGTGTTCTCGGTGTGTGTGTGTGTGTGTGTGTGTGTGTGTGTGTGTGTGTGTGTGTGTGTGTGTGTGTGTGTGTGTGTGTGTGTGTGTGTGTGTGTGTGTCACCAAGGCAGGTGTTTCAGCCTGAACTTTGATTGCCCCTCATCTGCTTTTCTCAGTTTCAGACCAGCTTCTCTCATCCCTTTGATGCAGATGTAAGTGTGGACTCTGGAAAAAAAAAAGTTAAATGAAGGCCCTGAGTCCTGCTGAGCTGTGATTGACAATTGACAAGACATGAAGAGGTGAGGGACAAAGCTGGCAGCATGCTACCTCTGTGCTCTTCTGACTCCTGCCAGGGGGCTGGGGCTACTCTAACTTGTACCAACGTTGACACCCATCTCAATGTCATTATACTGGCTAAGAATTGCTGGAGCATAGCAACTTGCATCCAACATTTTACATGGGAAAGGGGTAACAGAGCCAGTTATGCCAGTGTTACAGCACTTGGGGACCCCCAGCTTCCCAACTAGGGTAATTCTGTGCCAACAGAGCAATTTGAAGAGACCTTATCAGGGCCCACATGTTCTACTTGCAATACAACGAATCTGCTAATTTATCATCTGGGACAGCAGAATTAAAAATAAATTAGTAAATTAGAAAACGGCACAGCTGAACATAGCTTCTCCAAACTATTCTGGGGAAGTAGGGGACAGTTAGATGATTCTGTTCAATGAGATTTGAGAGAGAGGGGGGAAAAAGCCAGAGCATGTAATTGAGACAAAATAGTAAGACCCTTAAGCAGAAGTTTCCAGTAAGTACCCATCTCGTCAGCATTATTGATCTGTTCTGGCAACATATATTCATGTGCCATATAATTCAGCAGTCATTGTCAAAATGGATCGCGTGAGCAATAACAGGCTTCCACCAACAACTGAAAGCTACTCTCTTCTCTGACACACACTGATGCAGTCTGGCCATAATTTACTTCCCTCTTGTGAATGGCAAATTGCCTTTCCGGTTTTGGTGATGTGTCTGAAATCCTTGTAGGTTCCTGCGGCTGATTGTCTAAGAACTGTGCACACAATTAGTCTGTCTGTTACTATTCCACTCCCATATTTTTGTCTCATGCAGCTGGTATGTCTTGTCTTTTAGACTGTAAACTCTTTGGGGAAGGACTTGTCCTTTACTCCATGTTTGTACAGGGCCGTGCACTAGCAAAATACAAATGTTAAATAGGCCAAGAAACAGGGGAATCTGTGTGAGAATTTGGTGGTGGTGGGAGATGGATTGACAGCTCTGAAGTCCTGTTTCTTCATAGCATAGGTAGGGCACTGGTAACAGCATGCAAGCTGCCCCGCACCTCCAGGAGAGATTCCCTTTGCAGGTAAGAGAGGGGTTCAATCTGCACATCCCTTTAGTCCTTGGGCTCGCTGTTGAAACTGCCAACAAAATGTCCAACTATGGTGGTATCAGGGAAAGGTGAAATGAGAACATTGGTCCACTAGGAATGGGGCTGAGAGCACCAGTATATTTTATCCTATGATGCTGCTGGTTAGAGGTAACTTTGTCCCTAACAGGCTGGGCCGGATTCAAACCGGTGGTCAATTGGTGAAAGGATCCAGAGTCTATTTTATTCCACTGAGCCAACTAGTCCCCCAAATCAGGGAAAGCCAGAAATATTTTGTTTTATGTGCATATGACTGTTCTTAATCTTTTCACAATACATCAGCACTCCTGGGAATTGCAAGGAACAGAAAAAGCCACTAATGAGATAGGAGATACATATTTTTATGCCACCTTGCAGAGAGATTGAAAAGAATGATGCTTGTAATTTATGCAGCTCAACCTATCTGAAATGAGCACTCATTGTAAGCCACTTGCTGAATGGTGGTAGCCTGTTAATAAGAACAGAAGAGAATTGGACGGTGTGTGTTTGGGAGATAACTTTGGAGTCATTTCACAGCAGAAATCTATCTAATAAGGGTGGGTCACTTCGACAGGTTGCTCCGCACAGAGAGGAATGGTTTTTAAGTGAAGGGCTCTATCAGTGCAAAGCAAAATTAAAATTTGATGAGCAATTAGATATTAATTGGTGCTCAGTTATTTCACTCTGATGTCCAGCAGGCCCATAAACAGAGTACTGCTAATAATAAACACACATCAATACAAGTTTATGGCCATTGATAAAGAAGTTTGGAGCACCAAGTTGAGAATTTTTCAGATGCAGTCAGGCAGTGGAGATTGTCAAAGGCACAAATGGGAGCTAGGGACCCAACTCCCACTAAGTGTCACCGGAAATTGGATGCCTAAACACCCTTTGTGTCTGTGAAAATTTCCCCCACAGCTCATGAATAAAACATGCCATTGAAACATGTCTTGTGGGGAGACTTTAACAATTTGACTTTTATCCAGAAAAGAGAACAAACTCAGCTTTGCTATTTACAGGACACATTTCTCTAGTAAAATAGGAGCTGTTGCTGAAGGTACCAAGGAGACAAGGATCTAGATGAAGCTGAAGCAGAACAGGAAGACAGATATGCACCTTTGCATGTCAATGCCCAGACTATTTCAATTCTTATAGCAACGTTAGCGTCTGAGCTCTAGGAACAAGCCAAAATTTTAGGTAGGTTTGTGGATACAGTGAACGTGTTGCAAAATTCTACATGTAAGAATTATGGAAAGTTTCTCCCTTTACTCTTAGTTCTTGCCAGTTTTGGAATTTGGAAAAATAGGAGAAAAAACACCACACACAATGTATGCTACTTTATGGAGATGGTGGGAACTATTTACAGTAGCAGGGTGGTGGAATGAATTAATTAGTAGCGAGACTGAACTCGCATTGCTTCATATTAATCCTAAATTAAAAATGCCAAATTAAAATATTTCGCATTAGCAAACATTCTGGCCAAACCAGAAAGTGCAAAATGCCATACTACACTAATGTTAAAACACTTGGTTAATGAAAAGTAACCAAATCAAACATTGTTTTCTAAGAGGAGCATTTGAAAGACCGATGCAGTCTCATTTTTGAATTTTGCAGTAAATAAGATTTTGATTTAAAGTAGCAGGAATGCAAGATACCAGACTGTTCATTCTAACTGGGAGGTCTTCCTTGTACACATTTGTAATGTGCATGAATAATAGAACTTGTTTCTTGTATCTTTCCCTGACATTAAAATTGTAACAAATCACACATTGGTGTTTGTTAAGAATAAAAACTATTTCTGACATTTAAGATACAAGATGACAATGTTTTCCAGGAATAAAAAAGGCAGCATTCTTAAGAATAGTCAGACAGATCTTTCTTGTTATATTTGCTCTGAATTCTAGAAATACATCTAAATGTAGTCTAATAAGACTGTTTCACAAGAAATTAATGAGGAACAAACATTAATTATTCATGTCCTGAAACCGTAGGTTTGCTAATGTTTCTGCTAATCACCAAAGCCAAACAGATCTATCTCACTATAAAGGCAATCTTGGTGAAGAGGTGAAAGAATAACTTTGAAAAGTCTACTTCATTACAATTAGGTGAAATGCATCAGTGCCCCAAAAGTCCTCTATTTACCTGCAATTCAGTTTTAAAATGCTGCAATACAAAGGTAAGATCCCAGTCTGTTTCAAGCCATGTTCTATTTGAAAAAGCTTAATCTATGTATTGTACTGAAATACTTTAAAGCACTAACATACCATAGATTCATAAATTATAATGCCAGAAGGGATCACTGTGATCATCTAGTCTGATCTCCTATATAACATAGGCCATAAGACTTCCGTGAATTAATCCCCGTTTCAACTAAAGCATATCTTTTAGAAAAACATCCACTCTTGATTTAAAAGTTTTCAGTGATGGAGAATTTACCATAATCCTTGGTTAGCTGGTCAAATCGTTCATTACCCTCGTTGTTACTGATTTATCTAGCTTCAACTTCCAGCCATTGATCTTGTTATACTTGCATCGGCTAGATTGAAGAGCACTCTTATCAAATTTCTGTTCCTCAGATAGATGCTTATAAACTGACCAAGTCAACCCTTAACCTTCTCTTTGTTAAACTAAACAGATCACTAAAAGGCATGTTTTCCAGTCCTTTGATCATTCGCATGGCTCTTCTCTGAATGCTTTCCAATTTTTCAACATCTTTTTTTGAATTGTAGACACCAGAAGTAGACACAATATTCCAGCATCAGTGTCAAATACAGAGGTAATATGATCTCCCCTCTACTCAAATTTCCGTTTATGCATCTAAGGATCACATTAGTCCTTCTGGCCACAGCATTTCACTGGGAGTTCATGTTCAGCTGATGATCCTGGTGGATAGTCTTTTTCAGAGTCATTGCTTCCCAGGATAGAGTCCCTTATCCTGTAAGCATGGCCTACGTTCTCTGCTATAAGATTAATTAACTTTGCACTTGACTGTGTTAAATCACATTGTTTGCTTGTGCCCAGTTTACCAAGCAATCCAGATCACTATCAGTGACCCCATTCTCTTCGTTAATTTACTGACATCCCCAATCTGTGTGTCATCTGCAAACTATCAGTAATGATTGTATGTTCATCATTCTAATTTCTTAGTCAATATGTTGGTACCAACTCAAATACCTTGGGGACGTCTATACATATTACATCAACACTATTACCTTATCAACCAAACTTGTACTCTCATCAAACAAATAGCTTAAGTGTGACAAGGTCTATTTTCCATAAACCTATGTTGATTGTCATTAGTCCAGTATCAGCCATTCCATTATTTCAGGCCGACAGGCCTATAACTACCCAAGATGTCCCATTTACCCTTTTTAAATATTCACACAACATTGTCTGTTCCAGAGGATGGAGAAAGCTAATGTTCCAAAGACTTACTTTAACCAAAAAAAAACCCCAAACGCAACATTAACATTCAAGAGAGTTCCTCAGCCAACTCTTTTAAAGCTCTTGGATGCAAGTTATCCAGATCTGATGATTTTAAAATGTCTGACTTTAGTAGATGCTGTTTAACATCCTCCTGAGTTACTGCTGACATGGAAAGCATTTCATCATCATCATTAGATATGACTACATGATCCAACTTTTTCCCAAATTCAAAGCAAAAATATTTACTGAACTCTTCTGCCTTTTCTGCAGAATTATTGACAATTCTACCATTTCCATCTAGTAATGGACCAATACCATTGTCAGGATTCTTTTTGTTCCTAATATTCTTAAACTCCTCTTTATTATTCTCAACTCTGCTGGCCATAAATTCATTCATGTCTCCTTTTGCTTTCCTTATTTTTATTTTATGATACCTAGCTTTTGATTTATATTTACTATCAACTTCTCCTTTCTTCCATTTGTAATGTATGTGGGGTTTTTATAGCTGCTTTCACTTTCCCACTAAGCTAGGTTGGTTTTTTAACTAGTGTAGCCTTCTTGGCATTTAGTAATATGTTCTAAAACAATTCCTAAACATTCATATTTTTCTGTTTTAGTTCTTTCTCCCAACTAATTTGAACTTTGTGAAATTGGTCCTTTTAAAGCATCAAATATATATGTCACTGATCTGGACTATATTCTATTTGCACTTAACAAATGTGATCAAATCGTGATCATTTGTACCTAAGTTATTACTAATTTTTAGTTTGTGATAAATTTCTCTTTATCTGTCAAGATGAGGTTTAATACAGAATTCTCCTGCGCTGGATGCAACATGCTTTGAGCTAGGAAATCATCTACAATATTTAGAAATTCCAAGGATGTTTTAGTACTGGCAGGCTGGGACCTCTAGTACATATCAGATTGAAGTCTCCCATGATCACAAAGCTATTTTCCTATACATTATAGGTAAGTGCTTAAGGAGCCAATAAGCCTATTTGCTAATGTGATTTGGTGGTGTGTAGTAGACACCAGCTAATGCCCCCATCTTGTGCTTTACGTGTTAGGACACTGGTCCACGAGCATTCAAGATCATTTTCTTCAAAGATTTCAGTGACTCAGAAAGAGCCAATGTCATTTTTGACAGAGTGCTACTCCCCCTCCCCTTTTCTCCACTCAATTTTTCCCTGACAGGTTATGATCATTGTTTGTAACATTCCAATCATGCAAATAATCCCACCAGGTGTCAGTTATACCATATATGTCAAATATATGGTCAGAAATCCAATTTCTCTTGTTTATTACCCCGGCTCTGAGCATTGGTTCATCAGCAATTAAACAACATCCTATGGTGCCTTGATTAATTTTGTTCTTAACATTTTTGTGCTAGATAAGTACTTATTTGTTCACGCTTTTCATCCTCACCTTTTCAGGGCCAGCTCTGACTTTTTTGCCACCCCAAGCAAAAAACAAAACAAAAAAACAACAACCCTGGGCGCAGGGCGGCTGGAGCCGGAGGCAAAGCAAAAAAGAATAGGGCAGCCGTGCCACCCTAAGATTGGGCGGAATGCCACCCCTTAGAATTTGCCGCCCCAAGCACGAGCTTGCTCGGCTGGTGCCTGGAGCCGGCCCTGCTCCTTTTGTTATTGGTCAAATGCCCTCCTGACTCATCTAGCCCAGTGGTTTTCAACCTGTGGCCCATGGACCCTTGGGGGTTTGTAGACTATGTCTAAGATTTCCAAAGGGGTCTGTACCTCCATTCAAAATTTTTTAGAGGTCCGCAAATGAAAAAAGGTTGAAAACCACTGGTCTAGGCAAACTGTCCCTGAGAAGATGGTAGTATTGACATGGATGTCATCCAAAATGTACAGCCCCTTCTCCCTACAGAAGATGGACAAATGTTCCAGAAAATCAAAACCACTACCTTACACCACTTACCTAGCTAGGGATTCATTTTCAGAATCTTCTGCCTTCTTTCTTCCTTCACTTGCAGAACAGGAAGGATCTCAGAGATGATTACTTGGACATTCTTTTCCTTCAGCACCCTTCTGAATTCCATATATTGGGTGAGATATCCCATGATGCAGTATCATTAGTGCCAATGTGCACCAGCACCAGGGGATCTTTGCCAACTTCAGAAGCCTCTCAGAGTGGCATCTCATGGCACCAGAAGACAGCACATCATCCTGTTGTCTTGTCTGTTCTCCCTCGCAGAATGTTCTTCCCCATTATTTTTTACAACAGAATGCCCAACAAGGATTATCTGTCTTCCTTAGATGCTGAAGATCTTTGAGGGCATGTTTGATTTTCCCTACAAATCGGGCTCAGCCAGCCAGCCACTGGCACACATCTCCATTCCATTTAACCCACTGGATTTTCAGAGTATCTTCTGCAGTTTCTATGCTGATGACCTGGTAAAGACTGGAAAGTACTACAGTTCCTGACCCAAAGCCCACTGGAATCAATGGATGTCTTTCCATTGAGTTCATTGGTTTTTGGCTCATCCCTTTGTAGAAATGCGAAATAGAAAAGGAAAACATAAGGGGAAAACTGAGAACGTTAGCTTTTGGTTCTTCAAATACAAACTCAAGGATTGAGTACTAGAATAAATCCTGTAGTTGCACTTCTAGTGTGTTGAATCACAATCCTAGATCTGAAGATCCACTGCTGTCTCTTCAAATGAAAAGACTATACATAGAGAGAACAAAGAAAAATTAATGCTTTAACAAGTTTTAGGGCCTGATTTTCAAACTGTGCCTCCGTCTTGCTGAAAACAATTTTACTTCTAGAACTGAGCCTGCAAATGCTATTTAGACATTTGCCTACCAGAATACACTTAAAAAACTGGTGGCCTGGTTTGGGTGTGTGTGTGTGAAATCAAAGCATAATTAATGCATTAGACAAAGAGTTAGACGTCAAGGCTAAAGTTTGGAGCACTACAAAAAAATTAAATACACGTGATCTTGTCTTTTACTTCAACAGGCTGAAATATTGTCAGACTTCAGAGACGGGCAATTTATCCAGGCGTTCTGCAATCATTTATTTTATGAAAAAAGAGTCAATCATAATGAAGACTGCATCATGAGTGAAGATTTTCCCTTGAGTGAGCATACGCACACTGTGCCTCTTCAAAACCCTCTCTCTAGCTCCTTGTGGAGCTAGACAATACTGTTCCAGCTATTAGCCAAAGGGGGTCACTACAAAGTATGTAATAGGAGAACATGCTTCCAGTCACACCCTCCAGGGATTAAATGCTCTTCCAGGCTGGGAGTGAAATTCATTCTAACAATATTGCAGAAAGCAAGTTCAGATTGTCACATATTTATGCCAAAGTGTTGTATTCACATATTTATTTCATACTTCTCACAATCAGTAGACCAGCAAGAGGAGATAATGGTTTTTCACTTCATTAAAATGCTATCCTTGGTGATTTAAGTAGAGATTTCAAACCTTCCTCACCAAGGAGCTGATAGCTTGGCGCTCTGGGCTTCTATATTCAGACAGCTTATAAGAACTTTACAAACATTTATTCAATCCTGGAGCACTAGAATTCCACCTGTGCTGCAGGGTTAATTCCACCAAGTTCCTGCATAACAGGAGGAATTTTAGAGCTTGTTTATACTGGGAAATTTTTCTAACTAGTCTGTCTGTCTAACCTGATTTTAAACCTGGTTAGAGTCATAGTGGTCTCAAAACTAGTTCATTAAGACTAGGTCAGGCTGCCTAAAACCAGACCTACATTATAGCTGCATCTGCAAAACATTGAGAGACCTGCTCAAGGTCCCAAAGTAGGTTGGTGGCAGAGCTGAGGACAGAAGTCAAAACTGACTCCTTCTCCTATGCTCTAACCATCAGACCATGCTCCCTCCTATGTACCCTGTGGACCCCTTTGAACTAGTTCCCATGGCAGTGCATATGAGGTACTCTGGAAGTCGGCATAAAGGTTAACGGGTTGCTTCTAGAAAGTAACATTTGTAACATCTGCTCCCAGCTTCCACCCAAAAGTTAGCGATGCCCCTCTGGCTGAGAGCCGCTGGGGACAAGGATGTTTTAAAGCTGTTGGGTGCATGCCTGCCCTGTAGCTCTATAAAGTTATTCGGCTTTGTGTTTTCTTCACATCCCTTTTACATTAATGCTCACTGAAATCTTCATTAAAATTTGAAATTAAAATGTAACAATCAAAGAAGGAAGGGGAGAAATCCTGTCACCTGACATTAAACTCACCGCTTCCACATTTACATTCGGAGGGTTTTTCGTTACCCCAAAATAAATGAATAAATAAATCACACCGGCTGCTATGTCAGAGTTTGGGGAACATAAGTAGTCGCTGGCCAAAGCGTGTGTATTGTTAGTTGCACTGCCACAGCAAATCCCATGTATGATATCAGTGCTGACAAGCCAAAGCTTCCTGCACCACTCACTATGTTTTATTAAGGAACAGAATCTGCTGGGCCGTGTAGCTGGCAGTGGCTGTTGAACACACACCAGCTGAATTCCCTTTGCCGCTGCAGACACTCCCAAGTCACAGGCATCACACAGTATTTTTAGAAGCTCTGTGTATCTTCTTCTGTTAAACATCCCTGATTCTTACCGCTGTTTTTCACCCAAACACACCTATCCTTTCCTTTCCTGAGCACAACAATTCTCCTGAAAGCCTAAAGGTCTTAAACAACATTATATTGGTTACAGAGCTGCATTAATGCAATGGAACCTTTCCACAGTAGCCAAAGGTTTATAGCTCATGAATAGCAGATAGGTGCTTTGGAAAAACTCACAAGGGATTTAGGAGCATAGGCCCAATTGACATTCACATCCAATGATTTTCAATGGGTCATATGCTCCTAAATCCCTTATGCACTTTAGAAAAATCCCACCTCACACCCCTCAATTATTTGGTCTCTTCCCCCTTGTTCCTTCTAACGTTTTGCCCAGTCAGGGTCAGGCAACAGGGCTTCTGGCACTTCCCATGAGATTATTTTAGCCAGACATCACTGTCATACACTCTTTCCATCCCCATTATTTTCACCTCATTAGTTTACCTGCTCTTCTCACCCCCACCTCCTACCACACCTATTCTTTCCCCGCCTTGGTCAAGCCAGAAACTCAAATTTTGGCTTTAGGTTCACAAATGAGTTTCAAGCCGGCCTTGTCAATACACCAGTATACTTACATACAGCCTTTTAGTGCTGGCTTTCCCAGTCATCCTTTAGCCCAGCTGCCCTTCAATACAAGTCTGCCCTCACAGACCCAGTCCTTCCAGAACTTTCCACATGGTTGTTGCAATCCTTCCAGTTGTCAACCTGTGTTGGGGAGGTGCCCACGATTGCACCGATTAGCCCAGAGTGGTTGTACCAGTGCTGTATACAGGGAGACTAGCACTTTTTCAATCTATGTGCTGTCATTTGTGCAGCACACAGAGTAAGTGCATGGCTTCCCCCCACTCCCATTTCGGCCTTCCAAGCTTCTCCCTCCTGTTGAATACTGTACTAGGACAACAGTACTTCTCCCCTCACCCCCACCTTCACACACACTTTCACTTGCATTCCTCTAGCTTGACACTTGTGCTGCCAATATATATTGGCACTTTTTGTCCCTTGGCATTATTCTCCTGCCCTCAGTAGTGATGTTGCATGGGGAAGAGGTCTGTGCATATGTGCAAGGTGAAAAAATGATGTTCAAGATAGGGAAGCACAGAGGATGCTAATCCTGCATTGCTTTATGTCTGGCTTACTGCTGCCTAGTAGCAGAGCAAGGCCTAAGGCAGCAACACACGGGTAAGTCCATCAACAACTTGATGAACGTGGGGTATAAGTGTTTGTATTAGATGCAGCCATTTTTCTGTAAGGGAAGAGGAATTCAGACTCTGCACCATTCAGTGCAGAGAGCTTGTGCTTACCTTCAAATGTACTCACCTGCAGCCCCTGTTCACACTTGCTTCCTTCTTGTTGTTTTACATGTCTTAAAGGTAGCAGTCACCCAAATAAAACAATTCTCTGGCTTGCTGGAGACCAGGCATGGGAGTGAATAGGCCAGTGAGCACATCTTTAGAAAGAGCTCTTGAGGTTTGTGTCAAAATGTCACACCCTCAAGGCAGGCTGAGAAGAGAGGCTGCCCTCCAGTGGCTTCTCTTAGAGATGTTAGTACATTTACCTTGTTCTACAGGTGGTCACAAGTGAACCTGTCTTGCCAACCTTCCTCAGTCCCCACATAAAACAGAACCCTAACCTTAAACATTAAAAATGCAGAAACCTCAAGCTGTGTAAACTAAAGCAGTGATATGATCTTATTACTATGATCTGTGTCCCATTTCCCCCACCTTGCTCCTATCACTGGAGTTCTAGCTAAAGCTAGAGGTCCTGATTTTGACCACATTATTCATCTACCAATGTGATATATGCCATCATGTGCCAGCAATGCCCCTCTGCCATGTACATTGGCCAAACCGGACAGTCTCTACGCAAAAGAATTAATGGACACAAATCTGACATCAGGAATCATAATACTCAAAAACCAGTGGGAGAACACTTTAACCTGTCTGGTCATTGAATGATAGACCTGCGGGTGGCTATTTTACAACAGAAAAGCTTCAAAAACAGACTCCAACGAGAGACTGCTGAGCTGGAATGGATATGCAAACTAGATACAATCAATTTAGGATTGAATAAGGACGGGGAATGGCTGAGCCATTACAAACATTGAATCTATCTCCCCTTGTAAGTATTCTCACACTTCTTATCAAACTGTCTGTACTGAGCTATCTTGATTATCACTTCAAAAAATCCCCCCCCCCTTACTTAATTGGCCTCTCAGAGTTGGTAAGACAACTCCCACCTGTTCATGCTCTCTGTATGTGTGTATATATATATCTCCTCAATATATGTTCCATTCTATATGTATCCGAAGAAGTGGGCTGTAGCCCACGAAAGCTTATGCTCTAATAAATTTGTTAGTCTCCAAGATGCCACAAGTACTCCTGTTCTTTTTGCGGATACAGACTAACACGGCTGCTACTCTGAAACCTGTCATATTGAGTAGTACTTCATTCTGCAATTTGATTTCAGCATGACTACTCTGAATAAAGGCGACAGTCAATCTGTGATACTGTAAGCTGCAAGGAATTTTGTCGACAAGGAGTCATGCATACTTATGGCAGTTTATAAATAATTACATTAAAAAAACTAAGCTAAAAGAATCTTACTATTGCAAAAGTGTAAAAAATAATAAGCCATCATAACTGATCATCATAATGCATGGCAAATTACAGTTGCACAAGCAGAATTAATTCTGTCACTTCCTAATTTTTGCTGGACTTTGCAACCATATTAAAGTGTTTTTTTTTTTTTTTTTTTAAGCAAACAAAAAAAAATGCCATTAAGTGAAACCATACTGACCCCCTCCCCAACATGGATCATCACCAGGACTGAAACCTCTAGATCCATAGAACAGACTTCTACCATTTGAGCTGATAGAGTAAGTGGCAGCAGTAGTAGGCAATTATCCTCTGTTTCATCCCCCTCTAAGGGGCTAGTCCAAATACTTTGCCAGTGGACTTCCATCCTTTGCTGAAAACACAGAAATGCTGAGACTTGAGTGTCCTGGGTTCAATTTCGAGTTCTAGAGGGGAGTGCCCTCTAGTGGTACTAAACACTTCTCATCCTGTCCCTCTCAGTTCCTTTATGTCCTGTGCCTCCCTGCTCCTATTATTCCCCTCCTTACCTCTGGCTCCTGCCTGGCCCTCTCTCAAATGCAGAGGGATGATAGGAAGGGAGGTTTTAGGTCGATTGCTACCTAGTCACCGGCAAGGGGAGCACAGAGTCTCCCTGTTCCCAGTTCCAGTACCTGGCACCACAGCAGCCCCAGCAGACAGGAAGAACAATTAGCGGGAAAGTCCAGCTCAGCCCTTGCAGTAGCCTTGGGATGGAGCATGCTCAGTCATTCTGAGAGGATGGTGCATGCTCAATGCAGTTAGTATGTTTGGGGATGCGGAGCATGCCCAGTTATTCAATCTCTTGGGAGAATTTAGTTGCCAGCTTCTAACCAACTTCTGAGCATGTATGAACTGCAACTTTCAGAGGCTTATAAATTGGCCAAACTTGGGTAGATTTTTACATGAATGGCAGAGGGCACATCCCTAACATGGGGGTGACCTCCCTGCCAAATTTCAAGTCCCCTGCTCCAAAGCATGGAGGTGCTAGAGCTTTTCAATTAAACTGTGCTAAGGATCTCATGTGCAAAACAATATTTTTCCTTTAACTTTTCCCAGAACAGGCAGACATCCACCATGGACAATTTCTGCCTGAATAACTTACGCTTGGCAAAGTTGTAAGCAACTGAAACCAGGGACTTACAATGGAAAGTGTGTGTTACCTACAGATAGCACAACCAGCTCAGCCTAAAAAGTGTCCCATTAGGTTTCATTTACACTTTTTCCAGCGAAGGGATACAAATACTGCCTAGGTAGGAGGGCTCACTTCCATTCAATTCTTACTTCATACATGTCCAGCTGGAAAGGGAATCTTTATGAGAACTGAACTGACAATCACATTGCCCTGGGTAAAGATCAGAGCAGGTGCTGTTCTGATTTTGTACTGAGCATCATAAGAAGGTAGAAATTCTTGAAAGTTAGTTACCTTTCAATCCCACCTTCCCTCCCAATCCCAACGTGAAAAGTTGACTGGATCTACTGGCAAACCATTTTCTTTCTATCCAAGTAAGAATAGTTCCGTCCATTAATTGAACTAGAATGTGTGGACAAGGGAATGCGCTAACAAAGCCAGGATCAGCAAGTACAAGCCAGAGACAAAAACAAAAACAAAACAAAACAAAACAAAAACCACAACAAAAATCCCAAAAAACAAAAACCTAAAAAAGACACATAGGACAAAATCATACTCCATTTCTACCCTATATAACCTCAGTGAAGTTAGAGCAGAATTTAGCCAGGAATATTTACAGCTACTGTCCTTGACTCCACGGATTACCGTTTTGTCTGAAAATAGTGTACTCTGAATCCAGGGATCAAAGATTGGGGAATAAAGTCACATTCCTGATATATCATGCAACAGGCTGATAGTGTCCCTTTAACAATATTTAAAATGAGATTCCTGCTGTGAAGATAGACATGACTAAAAAGAGCAGAGGTTTTCATGTTTATCAAGTCAATGGCTTTCAGACAGAATATCCTGTTTACAAGAAAATTGTTTTTAACTGTCAGGTCTGCAAATGCAATCTGGAATCTAGAGCTGGCTGGAACATTTTTGACGGACTGTGGTCTTGTGGAGACGTACCCACCTCAATGGAGTTTTTGTCCAGGGGAGAATAAAAAAACTGACCATTTTGACAATTCGGTTTTTGCAAAAACATTTGAAAGATTCTGGTTTTGTTCCAACGAGGAATGAAAAACATCAAAGCCTCAACAGTTGTTGAGAGATGGAATTGCCATCCTCCAATCAGCTCTCCTGGACTCTAGATAAAAGCTGTCTTTGTGATGACCTCTGAACCACCATGAAGTACAGGATTTTGAAGCAAGAACATGCTAATAATTTGATGGGGATGCACAAGTTAGAACAGACTCCTGTTTGCTCATGTAGTTATTTGGGCTCAGTGGGCATAGTGGTAATAAAACACAGGACCTGAACACATGCAAGGAGCAGGCCTCTTCAAATAAGTGGCATAATTTTTGCAATGTGACTTTCAGGGCCGGCTCCAGCTTTTTTGCTGCCCCAAGCGGCGAAGGGGGGGGGGGGGGGAAAGATAAAGTCGTGATTGGCAGCACTTCATTCTTTGGCGGCAATTCGGCGGCCGGTCCTTCCCTCCCAAAGGGACCGAGGGTCCCGCTGCCGAATTACCGCCAAAGACCCGGACGTGCCGCCCCTTTCCATTAGCCGCCCCAAGCACCTGCTTCCTGCGCTGGTGCCTGGAGCCGGCCCTGGTAACTTTAAAAAAATATACAACCCCCCTAAAAAAATAAAATACCCAACTGTAGGTGCTATCATACTTCCAGTCCCCACAGGCAATCAGGCTATACCCAGAAGTATAAAGGACTGGTTTTTATACTTTGAAACAGACAGACTCCTGGTTGACTGGAGCTACCATGTCATCTGACAGGAAAATTGTTAAGCTTCATGCACTCATTTTAGGTTCTTTGTATTTGGGTCCTGGCAGATGCACGCTAGTTATGGAACTCTCAGAAAATATCAGCCTTCTCCAACCTACTACACACTCAGGCAACTAAATGAACCATTAATAGCATGTCAGCTCACTGAACCATAGCAGAGTAAGAAGCACGCCTGGGGCAGTGTGCAGCATTTTATTTTAAAACAATATTATTTGTAAAACACTGGAGGAGGGAGGCAGGCAGAGGACCCTTATTTGAATGCAGATTAAATACAAGCAATTAAGTAGCAGCACTGACATTTGTCTTCCACAAGCAGCACTATCCCTACTCGTGCAATTTACCCCTCTTCTGCTCAAAGGGGGATTAAAGGAACTGAGGTGAGGGGCTCTTTCCCCTGGCTAGCTATGAGTTGAATACATGTAGGAGGGTGTCCCAGTAGCCATACCACTGAAATTGGACTTCCTTAAGAAGCCTGTTTAACTTATATGCTGCTCCCTGGGACACATCCCTCTCCAGCGACACATGGCGTCCATTGATACCACTGAATAGTGACGTGTTTAGATGATTTAGTAAGGGTAGAGCGTGCCACTTTTGCTGGAGCTGGGCAGGAAGCAGCAACAGTTCTTTATTCAGGGCAAACAAAGTTCCACCCCAATTGTGTGGCCACTATTGACAGGATTAGGTCTTCCACTTGCAGGAAAAGAGCATTGCTATTGAAACTATCCTCCATTTACCAGGAATTTCTCTTGATGGAGAAGCATGGTAGGATCCTAATTATCTGCTTTTGTCACAAAGAAGGAATTCTGTACTAAGCATTGGTGACTATATAACGCAAGATGAAGAACTGATGCTCCTTACTGCAGCAAGTCAGTCTGGACTTAAGTTACACACTATCCGAGATGCATAAAGCTTTATGTCACGAAGAGTGAAATCAGCACAGCTGCGCCCAGGGTAAAGCAATCTGTACTCATCCGTCTGGGAGAGAGAGGGTAGAATCTATAATTCACTGCATTCACTGCCACTGATGAGTGCTTGTCTGTCTGTGACTCGCAGCAATGAAATGAACCGTCAGTTCCAAATGAGTGTTGCATGCCTTTCCAAGAATCTGTACCTTGTACCAAGAGGCAAATACTGTATGTTCATAAATATACTTAAGACAACACCATTATTCACCAAAATTGCATTAAGATTTGGTAAGGAGAAGTTTCTCTCTGTTAGGTCAATCCTCCTGCACTCCTGTTAAAACTTCCATTATACAATACACAAAGTCAAAAAAGCCTTCAAGACCTATAATATTAAGCTTAGTATAGAAATACGGTCTATGTAATAATACAAAAACAAGTTCTATACCCCTTTAATAAAATGGATTTTTGAGATGTGTTCAGTTAAAAAGTGTTCCTCAATTTTTTCTGACCCACAGATAACCCAGTCACTTTAAAAATGTGAAACTGAAGAGTGGATGAAATTGTTGTTTGACATATTTTTGGCCACAAGAGACAACACAGAAGTACATTATATTGAGCTGACTCCAAATAATTTTCACATGAATTACTAAAGTGCCAGAAATGTATAATTTATTAACATTTAAATAAATCACATGGAGTAGAAGCGCTTTAAGGTTATCAGTGTGAGATGCACAGAATACCAAATTATAATTACCAAAAAAGGTTATCAAGTACAATAGACCCAATTGTGTCATAATTTTACATGAACAAGGCAAGACAAATATTGAAAAGAAAAGAGGGGATCTGTCTTTTAAACGCACTGAATGATCATAAATACAGTACCTGGTTTTAAAAAAAATGCACTAGTTAAAAAACGAATGCCAGAACTGGTCCAGTTCATTTGGATCCATTGCTCTTCCTGACACTTTCACTGGCAGTAATTCTCCCTAGGGTCTACAACACAGTTTTCCTCTCATGCACGTACATATGTGCAGCTTCCATAGCATGTTTTCTATCAATTAGCAACCAACCAGTTTACAGTGCACAGCTAAAATAACCTATTTAGGGGGAAATTCTAACAGATCATGAGTATTCAACGTACTGCTTCATCTGTGGCGTTTCAATCTTGTATACAATAAATAAAGCTTGCAATGAATGGGGCCCACCACAAATTGTGTTAGGGTCATTCCATTTTGACAGTGTTCCTATTACTCACTTTCAATATAGTCAGATACTTAGAATGAAGACATATCTGCAATTATTTCCATCAGCTACTGGTTAGGCATATATACACAATGTAAATAAAGTGTGTAACACTTTTTTTTTTTTTAAATAAAGTTCAAAATCTAAAAGCTACCTTAAAAAAACCCCAAAAAAACAAAAAAACCACCTTTCTCCAGAAGCCACAAAAACTGAGAAATGGTAAAGAAAAGGGGTACCTGGAAGGCAGGAGTATAGGATGAAGGATAGTGTTGAGAAAACTTAAAGGACTTTAGATAAATCTTGATGGAATATTTGACTCCATGGTGGTAAAACAGGCCTAAGAAAATAATGTCAATCATTAAAGTCCAGTTTTCAAACGTTCTTTACATATCTAAAACTTTTTTAAATGTCAAAGTTGTTACAGAGGAAACATTAACAATCTCCTCCTGGAAGACCACGTCCCAAAAGCAAGTAGGACTTAATTCAAATATCTAATAAAAATCAAATGTTTTCATTTTACCTCTTTAAAAAAAATGTAACAATTTCATCTCTTTATTGTAACAGGATTTGTGCTATATGAACTCTATGACAGATTATCTGAAGACAATGTTCTGCAAAAAACATTCCCCCATGTATAATATGTATTTCATGTATTTTGCACACAAACATACACCCTAGATGTGATCACGACCACCATGGAATAAGCAACGTTCATTTTTTGCCATTTTTTACCTTCTCACCAGCTGTATGCCCTATGAATCTAACTTCATTAGGATGGTTTATAACACTCTAATCCTGTCACTTCTTTCTCCAATCAGCTCTTAAAACAAAATCACATAACCACAAGTTTTTCCTTCATAGCTACCCAACTTATACATTTAATACAGGCAACTCCATGGTTTTAATCACCATACACACAATTTTAACAATCTGAAAAGATCCTACTCCCATTCCACCACTGATTTAGCTGCTTCTGCAGGGTTGCTACCCCGTGGGAAGAGTTCATTTGGTGGTGGTTGCGGGAATATCTGTGAAAACACCTGTCTTGCAAGTCTGGCTCATCCTGATGTCCTGAGGAAGAAAGTTCAATGGATATGGCCTTTGGCGATAGAGGTGTGCTCCCAAAGTTGCACTGCTGGCTGTTAGCTTGAGCATTGCTACTGACTGAAGCTGTTGAGGCAAGTCTCTGGAAGAGAGGCAGACCAACAGTCATGCCTGCAGTCCAAGGTCTAGATGAAATGTCATAAGGTTGAAGTGGATCCAATATGACAGGGAAACAGCGTAGAACAGGAAGAATTAGTTTGATGTGCTCATCTGTATTGCTTTAGACTACAGGCTGCCACGACACCCAAGCGAAGCTTCCATGACCCTCACCTCTCTTTCTAGAAAGTGTGCATGCCCAGCCTGAAGTTGACTGAAGAAAGCACAGATCATCCTGGCGGGATCCACATCTAGCAAAGGGTGCTGCCTCAACCTGGATCAGGTAAGAGCAGGGATTGAAAGTTACAATGAGACTGGTCTGTTACAGTCAGTCCTAAACAGATGCTAAAAAAAAACAAAAACAAAAAACACACAAAAAACCCACTGCTACTTTTCAATAGCACTGCAAACGTTACTCAGTTCAGTATCTCTTGAGGTGTCAGTGCTAAACACAAATGTTTCACGTTACAGGTGTTCTATGAATCCTGGCTGGTCAAAACTATAAAAGAAAATCCTGTTTTGCCTTGAACTAATCGGTTTGTTTCAATTCTAGACTTTATAGGAACTAATTAGTACTAATTTTTCTATCCTGTAGTGAGTGTAACACTTTACTGTATTATACCGAAGAGAACAATCAGAGTTTACAGGGGAGCAATAGAACAAAACAAAATTAAAACATAGCTACTCCATAATGTCTATATCACACCATATTTTTATGTATTGCATTTTTATTGGCATTTTGAGATGATCTGCAGAACATAACAATTACTCATGGCTGTGCCATTTGTATCTCAAACTCTTTCCAGTTAGCTGCATATCACACATCCATCCATCTGGTATGTAATGCCAAAGCCTTTTATGGTCATGACATTACTGAATGAAAGTGAAAAATCTAAAAGTTTAACATAGGATTGAAAGTATAATAAAAATGAATGTACCATTGTTGGAAGAATGAGGGTCATAATTTCTTGTACATTGACAAGATCCTACTTTATGCATGCAACCGCAAACTAAAAATACTACATCAGCTCTTTCTATCAATACAATTTTACAAAACATATGAAAACTGCAAGAACACAGCTAAATAAGTTTATAAACTTTCATTTTAAGCTAAGGTTAAAAGAAAAGGCATCAAACTCACAAAAATATTGAAAAAAAAATACTGAGGCACCATATAAAAACTGAAAGATCATCGTAATCCAGTTTGCTATTGTGAAGGCACATTTAAGATTAAATTGAAAATAAAATAAGCAGCCAAATTACTGCAAAGTGCTTCATATTTCCTGGATAAACATTGCTAGGGTCACAAAAGATATTGCTTTAAAATATGTTTATCTACAGATTAGCATAATCCTGTTCTATATGGTTTCCAATAAACTTTTCTGTGCTGCTCCTCCCAAGGGATACAATACTCATATACAACTTGCAGATGGGGACAGATGAAGCTAGGACACTGACACTTGACAGACACAAATAAAATGGCCTGCTGACAGCATTACTATACTTACCTCTACATAAGCCCGCAATAAGCCAAATGGAGGGAAAAGTCAAATGCAGCTATGCTCATTTTCTAAGACATGCTCATGCAGTGTTGTGTGACGGGTCAATACATTAATCTAACACAGGGATTCCCAAACTTGGTTTGCGGCTTGTTCAGGGTAAGCCCCTGGCGGGCCGCGAGATGCTGTGTTTACCTGAGTGTCCGCAGGTACGGCCACTCGCAGCTCCCAGTGGCCGCGGTTTGCATTTTACATGGTCTGACTTAATACCATTATGACGCTGTCAGACAAGTTGCCAGCTCATGCCAAGGCCCCTAGGCCTCAACAGGACACTGACCAATACATAGCTGGAAACCAGTGTGTTAGTATTGTTAAAATAGATGTTAAGTTTATACAAATGTGGTTAAGGTTTTATGAAATGCTTATAGGATGCTGCATGTAGTAATCTCACTTACAACTCAGTACCATATGTCATAAGGTAATACTGAGTGTTTGCATTGCCTGGTCCATGCTGCAAAGTTAGGTCAATGTAAGGTAGCTTATGTTGACCTAATGATGTCTGTCTACACTACAGCCTTGCTCCTGTTGATGTAAGGGCCCTACTACACCGACATATCTGCACCTCCATGAGATGTTACTTACATCGGCTGTTGACTGAAATTCTTACCAATTTTATAGCTCCCCTCTCTGGCAGGGGGCTCAGAGCTGGAGCCATGAAATTGACAAGGCTGGTAGGCTCCCTACTATGAAACTGAGCCAGGGACCAAGCTGACAGCTGCCCCCTCTCCCCGCAGCTGTCAGCCAGGTGCTGGGCTCATAGCTGGAGCCCTCATCCCCCACCCCGGGAGTGACAGCCCCAGCTGTGAGCCCCGTGCTGGGCTGAATTTCACAGGAGGAGCCTACCAGCCTTTCTTGTCAATTTCACAGCTTCAGTTGTGAGCCCCTGGCTCTGAGACTGGCAGCAGCCCTGAAATTGACAAGAAAGGCTGGCTGGCTCTATGCTGTGAACCCAGCGTGGGGCTCAAACTGATAGGCCTGTCAATGGGTACATCAACTCATCTAGATATTTGCCTAGTTTTACAACAGGCTACATAAATAGCACTAGCGAAGTCTGTCTGTATGAAATGTTAGTTTGTACAATGACTTGTTTATATTGCTCTATATACTACAATCAGCAGTTCTCAAACTTGGGTTGCGACCACAAAGTGGGTTGAGAGTTTATTTTAATGGGGGTGCCAAGGCCAGGGTTAGACTCGCTGAGGCCCACGGCAGAAAGCCAAAGGCTGAGCTGATGATCAAAAAAGAGCACCAGCATGGACCGTACGGGAGGTACTGGATCTGATCGCTATATGGGGAGAGGATTCAGTGCTAGCAGAACTTCGTTCGAAAAGACGAAATGCCAAAACTTTTGAAAAAATCTCCAAGGGCATGATGGAGAGAGGCCACAATAGGGACTCAGATCAGTGCCGCGTGAAAGTCAAGGAGCTCAGACAAGCCTATCAAAAAACAAAGGAGGCAAACGGTCGCTCCGGGTCAGAGCCGCGGACATGCCGCTTCTACGCCGAGCTGCATGCAATTCTAGGGGGGGGGCCGCCACCACTACCCCACCTCTGACCGTGGATTCCGAGGTGGGGGTAATCTCATCAGCCACACCTGAGGATTCTGCGGATGGGGAAGAGGAGGAGGACGACGAGCTTGCGGAGAGCACACAGCACTCCGTTCTCCCCAACAGCCAGGATCTTTTTCTTAGCCTGACTGAAGTACCCTCCCAAGCCAGTATCCAAGACCATGACCCAATGGAAAGGACCTCAGGTGAGTTTACCTTTTAAAATATAAAACATGGTTTAAAAGCAAGTGTTTTTTAATGATTACTTTGCCCTGAGGACTTGGGATGCATTCGCGGCCAGTACAGCTACTGGAAAAGTCTGTTAACGTGTCTGGGGATGGAGCGGAAATCCTCCAGGGGTATCTCCATGAAGCTCTCCTGGCGGTACTCCAAAAGCCTTTCCACAAGGTTTCTGGGCAGTGCAGCCTTATTCCGTCCTCCATGGTAGGACACTTGACCACGCCATGCTAGTAGCAAGTAATCTGGTATCATTGCATGACAAAGCCTGGCAGTGTATGGTCCCGGTATTTGCTGGCATTCAAGCAACATCCGTTCTTTATCTCGCTGTGTAATCCTCAGGAGAGTGATATTGCTCACAGTAACCTGGTTGAAATACGGGAATTTAATTAAGGGGACAGAGGTGGCTGTTCCTACTGGGCTGTTTGCCTGTGGCTGAAAAGGAATCCTTCCCTGCAGTTAGCCAAGCGTGGGGGGGAGGGAGGAATTGGCCCTGAGCTTTTCGCGTTTGGCTAGCAGGGATCTTCCCGGATACCAGCCACGTGGTGGGGGGAGGGGTAAAGCGATCATCCAGAGAATTGGATGGGGGGGGGGGGGATTTAGTTTGTTTTCTGCTGCTGAAGGTTAACAGGAAAACCGCAGCACTCAACGAGCTTTGCTTGGTATGTGGGAAAGGAGGGCGCAGAAGCCGAAAGACAATGGCTTACCATGGCCGCATGCAAGCTGAATTCTGTTGCCCGGACCTGCGTCTGTGATCTCTAGCAGCAAAGCCACAGGCACTCAATATTAAGAGGCAAAATGCGACCTTGCACAGAAGTCACATGTGCTATGTAATGTGAACAGTGTTGGTCACCGTGAAAGAGTATAAGCATTGTTCTGTAAAATGTATCTTTTTAAAAAATTCTCTCCTTTTTTCCCTCCCTCCAGCAGCTGCAAATTTTTCAAGCCTCCCTCCTCCGTCCCGAAGGCTATCTCAGATAAGGCGTCGGAAAAAGAGGACGCGAAACGAGATGTTCGCGGAAATCATGGAATCCACCCGCTGTGAAAGAGCTCATCTGAATGAGTGGAAGGACACGGTTTCAAAGTATAGGAAAGATGCCAGTGAACGCGAGGACAGGAGGGACCAACGTGAGGACAGGAGAGACGCTCGAGATGAGAGGTGGCGGCAGGAAGATCAGAGGAGGCAGGATGCAACGCTGGGGCTGCTGCGTGAGCCAACAGACATGCTCCGGCATCTGGTGGAGCTTCAGGAACAGCAGCAGGATCACAGACTGGCGCTACAGCCCCTGTATAACCCCCCTCCCCCTTCACCATATTCCATAGCCTCCTCACCCAGATGTGTAAGAACGCAGGGGGGGGAGGCTCCGTGCACCCTCCCATTCCACCCCAGTGGACAGCCCAAGCAAAAGGCTGTCATTTTTTTGACCTTTTTTTAGTGGCCTTTTCCTTCCCTCCGATCCTCCTCCCAAACCCGACCCGGGCTACCTTGTCAGTTCTCTCCCTCTTTTTATAATCAATTAATAAAGAATACATGATTTTTAAACGATAGTGACTTTATTTCCTTTGAAAACAAGCTGTGATCGAAGGGGGAGGGTGGGTTCCTTACAGAGAATGAGTCAATAAAGGGGGCAGGTTTTCATGAAGGAGAAACAAACAGAAATTTCACACTGTAGCCTGGCCAGTCATGAAACTGGTTTTCAAAGCTTCTCTTATGCGCAGCGCTTCCTGGTGTGCTCTTCTAATCGCCCTGGTGTCTGGCTGCGCGTAATCAGTGGCCAGGCGATTTGCCTCTACCTCCCACCCCGCCATAAATGTCTCCCCCTTACTCTCACAGATATTGTGGAGCGCACAGCAAGCAGCTGTGGGGATATTGGTTTGGCTGAGGTCTGACCGAGTCAGTAACGATCGCCAGCGACCTTGTAAACGTCCAAATGCACATTCTACCACCATTCTGCACTTGCTCAGTCTGTAGTTGAACAGCTCCTGACTCCTGTCCAGGCTGCTTGTGTATGGCTTCATGAGCCATGGCATTAAGGGGTAGGCTGGGTCCCCAAGGATAACTATTGGCATTTCAACATCCCCAACGGTTATTTTCTGGTCCGGGAAGTAAGTCCCTTGCTGCAGCCGTTTAAACAGAGTAGTGTTCCTGAAGACGCGAGCATCATGAACCCTTCCCGGCCAGCCCACGTTGATGTTGGTGAAACATCCCTTGTGATCCACCAGTGCTTGCAGCACCATTGAAAAGTACCCCTTGCGGTTTATGTACTGGGTACCCTGGTGCTCCGGTGCCAAGATAGGGATATGGGTTCCATCTATCGCCCCACCACAGTTAGGGAATCCCATTGCAGCAAAGCCATCCACTATGACCTGCACATTTCCCAGAGTCACTACCTTTCGTAGCAGCAGCTCTGATTGCTTTGGCTACTTGCATCACAGCAGCCCCCACAGTAGATTTGCCCACTCCAAATTGATTCCCGACTGACTGGTAGCTATCTGGCGTTGCAAGCTTTCACAGTTGAGAAGCGAGTGGCAATAGCCCTGTGGGGGCTGCTCTCATCTTGGTATTCTGGCGCTTCAGGGCAGGGGACAGCAAGTCACAAAGTTCCATGAAAGTGCCCTTACGCATGCGAAAGTTTCGCAGCCACTGGGAATCGTCCCACACCTGCAACACTATGCGGTCCCACCAGTCTGTGCTTGTTTCCCGGGCCCAGAATCGGCGTTCCACGGATAGAACCTGCCCCATTAACAACATGATCTCCAAAGCACCGGGGCCCGCGGTTTGAGAGAATTCTGTGTCCATGTCCATGTCCTCATCACTCTTGTCGCTGCGCTGCCGTCACCGCCTCCTCCTCACCTCGTTTTTCTGGTCCTGGTTCAGCATAAACTGCACGAGAATGCGCGAGGTGTTTACAATGTTCATGACTGCTGTCTTGAGCTGAGCGGGCTCCATGCTTGCCGTGGTATGGAGTCTGCAGTGTTCATCCAGGAAAAAAGGCGCGAAATGGTTGTCTGCCGTTGCTTTCATGGAGGGAGGGGTGAGGCTGTACCCAGAACCACCTGCGACAATGTTTTTTGCCCCATCAGGCACTGGGATCTCAACCCAGAATTCCAATGGGCGGGGGAGACTGCGGGAACTATGGGATAGCTATGGGATAACTACCCACAGTGCAACGCTCCGGAAATCGACGCTAGGCCCGGTACATGGACGCACACCTTCGAATTAATGTGCTTAGTGTGGCCGCATACATTCGACTTTATACAATCTGTTTCCAAAATTCGAATTCTGTAAATTCGGATTAATCCCGTAGTGTAGACATACTCTAAGACTGCCATCAAGACAAAGAGTAGGAATAGACTCAATGTGGAGAAAAATTTAACTGCTGCTGATGCTTCACTGCTTCCCAGAATGACAAGGCTCACAAGTGAAAACAGGCTCAAGTACCACACTGAAATTTAAGTACAATATTTACATTCCAATTGATTTATTTTATAATTATATGGTAAAAATGAGAAAGTAAATTTTTCAGTAATAGTGTGCTGTGACACTTTATTTTTATGTTTGATTGTGTAAGCAAGTAGTTTTTAAGGGGGGGGTGGTGGTGAAACTTGGGGTATGCTAGGTAAATCAGACTCCTGAAAGAGGTACAGCAGTCTGGAGAGGTTGAGAATCACTGCCCTAACTCACCTAACAGGAAAGAAGCATTAACTCACGTAAAATGCTGGCTTCCTACAGAAGGTGTTACCTCCTGCCAACAAAAAGGCCCACTGAAACCAAATGAGCCATTGTGAAACATCAAAGAACAAAGACTTAATTGTTCTTCCCCACCCATGATGAGTAGATGCTTGAACTCTGGAGGAAGGGAATAAAAATCCCTGACAAGAAACTACCTCTATGCTGCTTTGACTTTGGGAGGGCAAGATTTCTAAGCACAAGCAAGGGATCCCCAGCTGCTTACCCTGGATTAACCCTAAAGCTTGCATATTACAGTAGCTTCTATCATCTTTTGAAACTGAAGACTAACTCATTTGAATGTTTATGTTTATCTGCTTTAACCTTGTAAATAACGCATTTCCTTTTCTTAGTTAATACATCTTTAGTTAAATTATAGGATTGGCTACAAGCATGGTCTATGGTGTAAAATCTAAAGTGCAATTGACCTGGGGTAAGTGATTGGTCCTTTGAGATTGGAAATAACCTGAATATTGTTGTGATTTTTGATGTAAGGGGCCATCAACCCCAAAGGCAAGTTTGCCTCAGTGGCAAGATAGACCGGAGCACCCAAGGAGACTGTCCGTGACTCCATGGTTATGCTGTTATAATACCTGAGGAATTTACACTTGATATTTGGTTAGAGAAATCGAAGTATAGAACTCATGCTTTTGAGTCGCTCCAGACAACTTGGCGACTATAGCTGATAAACAATCCAATTCCTGAGGAGGCCTCCCAGATAATCCATAGTACCTTATTTTAAATAAGGTAACACACAACTAAATCACTCAGCTGGAGAGCATGGCTTTTTCAGTCTGGGTGTTGTGAATAGGTGTTAAGGAATTATGACCACCCCGTCCTTCCTATATATTGCTAAAGGGGAGAAGGGACTCCAGCTAGTTCCTGGTAAAAATCAAGCACCCCTGTTCCTTTCCTAACCTGTACACATGGTCAACTCTGATGGGCATTTTGAGAGCCACAATCCAAACAGCCATTTCAGATGAGAGAGATGAGCCCCTCTGCATAATGAGAATAGTGCTTGCCTCCCTTATTACAAGGATTTGCTACAGTGTGTAAAATGCTTTGGAGATGTAGAGTTCTATATAAATGTAAAGTGATACTAATAAATGCAAAAGTTAATTGCAGGTTAGAAGTTTAAACAGAAGTCAGGAAATGAAAACATGATTAACTCACTCACATTGAAGACCTCACTTTTCATTGCCTGATCTGTATGCTTAAATTCATATTGCCACATTAAAGATTTTTACATTTAATTTCCTTTCAGAAAAAAGGACCTGCCTTTGCTTAATAATGTTAGCATTCAAACAGAAGGTCACACCTCCTTGATATGAAGAGGGATGGAGAGCAAATGCCCCTATTACTGTTATTTGTGTTCAGGTTTAGGTGCTATTAATCGCCTTTTGCTGGAGACAGGTTTTCTGCAAGGACTTGTCTACATAAAGTTTCGTATTTGAACAAGATTTTGATTAATTGATTTGTGGTTGCCATGTCAGCTAACATGATTCTTCACAGTGGTGTTCAAACACTGCAATGTTGACAAGCCCCAAAACTGATTTGGCATACTGGACTGACACATTGGTTTACTTTTGCAAAAGGAAGTGTGATTAAAAAGAACATTAAAAATTTTAACAATGCAGCAAAAATTGCTGAGAAACTTTTAAAGTCACAAGACGCACAATTTCCACATTTATCCCTGAAAAGGTTTTTTCCAAAAAAGTTTGTGTTGGTTATTTCAACAAAACATTTAATGCCAGATTTTTAAAAGTGCTTAATGTTGGCCTATCACTGCTTCAGCTGAAGTAAATGGGAGTTTTACCATTGATTTTCCTGGAAGTAAAATTAGGATAATGCTAAGCGCTTTTGAAAATTCACACTCTCAGCATTTCTTTTGTTCAAACTGTCCAAGAAAGCAGCTTGAGTACAGAAGCCTCTATGTCTTCAGGTCAGGGAACTGAGCTTTATTATGCTTTGCTATTGAGACTGTTCAAAAAAGTTTGTTTTTTATAGGGATTCATACCCCTTCCTCTGAAGCATGTAGTACTAGCCACTGTTGAAGACAGGACACTGACTAGATGAACTATTGGCCTGACCTGGTATGGCAAATATTTTGTACTTATATTCATTTATCATCTATTTTACCCCCAAATAAACATCCTCAAAGGACTAGCCACACATCAAGTATGGTGGGGTGTTACCGGAAACATTTTCTAGGTGCAGAGATAGGCGACTCCAGTAGGTTTTTATGATAAATATTCACTATCATTTACTCTCCAACATCCCTTCCACCAGTATTTCACCTTATATTAATTATTATTATTATTGTGTCCTATTAAAACTCCTGAAAAAGCCTGCAGGCACCTTATCTGTTGGGCCCTGATGGCTGTTTTCTTGGACTCTTAATACTTAGGGTGACCACACACCCCGTTTTGGCGAGGACAGTCACCTTTTTTAAGCCCTGTCCCTGCCGTCCTGACTTTCTTGGCAAAAGTGGGCATTTGTCCCATTTGCTCTTGCCAACTGATCAAGTTGGCAAGAGCAAATGGGACAAATGCCCACTTTTTTTTTTTTTTAAACACAAAAGTGGCATGTGGAGGAACATGCGGGGGGAGGGAGGTGGAGGGGGAGCAGTGATGCCAGCCCTGTGTGGGGGGAGGCAGGGCTCGGGTGGGGGGCAGGCAGGGCTTGAGCCAGCAACAACGCCACCTCAGCCTCGCAAAGGGAGTAGTGAGGGCTCCGGACGCCAGCCCCACACGGGGAGGTGGCTCAGGCGAGCGGCTCGGGCCAGCCCTGCGTGGGGGGGAGGGCTCAAGCTAGCCCCATGATGGGGGAGCAAGAGAGGGCTTGGGTTAGCCCCACGCCGTGTCCCATTTTCCCTTTGGGAAATATGGTCACCCTAAATACCTGAAGCTAGAAATCTTTCCTCTGGAAATCAAAGCTATTCAAACTTGCCTTTTCCCTTACAAAAAAGGGTTAGAGGTACTGGAGTGTGAATGTTTAGACTGGTATCCAGCTTAAAATGCCAATTTATTTCTTAAAAACAACTGGCATGGATAAAGGTCAGTACAAACCTATGGAGCAGGAATTTCTTTACTGAGGCTATATCTACACTATGGACCTCACAGCAGCTATGCCGCTGTAAAGTGTCCCATATAGCCACTGTATGGTGATGGGAGAGAGCTCTCCTGCATAATTAAACCACCCCAATGAGCAGCGGTAGCTATGTCAGCAGGAGAGCATCTCCCACTGACATAGCACTGTACACACCGGCGCTTTTGTCCGTCGGGGGGGGTGTTTTTTTTCCACACCCCTGAGCGACAGAAGTTTTACCAACAAAAGTGCTCATGTAGACAAAGCCTTAGTTACAACGAATAGTGGAGATGTTGGCTGCTACAGAGAGGCAATTTGTTTAACTTTGGCTCTGGAAATGACAAGCTTTAGGTGTAGAGTGCTTTATTCTGAATGACAAACTTATCACACTAACTTAAAAAAATCTGGTTCTTCGTGCCTAGCTGAGGGCTTTAGTCTTACAATGTTAAGACCCACGACATCCATTATGTGATTTTCAAAAGTACCTACATGTCTAACTCTCCACCTATCTACATCTTTAGGCACCTAAACACCTTTAAAATTCTGGCAGCAAATACAGAAGTACTCTTCTGACAAGCTTTAGCAACTTGTGATGCCACAGATGTATGAAAGTGGGTTTAAGAGCAGACAGTCACAGTCAGAGTTTGCGGTGTAAGTGTAAGATCTCTGTATTCTTGTGCCCTCTACAGGATAAACTTCCTACAGCCTCCATTTCTCACCAATTCTTATTTCAACCCACAAGGTTTTCAACGTACAAAACTGAATTAAATGGAAACATGAGAAATAAAGCATTACTACAAGTTACAGATGCCAATGTAATTGTAACCAAAAAATGCATCAAAACCCAACAAGTTTCAGAAGATCAGGTATAACCACACACTTGTCAGGAGGTTTGAGCACTTTACCTTAAGCCTTATAGTGTCCAGTAGGGTTATGAATTTAAGCTCCCACACTCATCTTTTAAAGGTGTTGTGGAGGTTTCCGTTGAGGTCTTCATAAAGACACTGGATTTATGGCTTATTACTCCAATCTGTAACCCACTAACCCTCCTTTTTTGTCCTATGACTGCAGAGGTGTTAACAGGCCACTTCACCGGTCTCTTAAGCAGTCATGTAGACAAGCCCCAAGTCGATGCAACTTATGTCGCTCAGGGGTGTGAAAAAGCCACCCCCCTGAGCGATGTAAGTTACATCGACTTCAAGCAGTGTCTACACTGTGCTATGTCGGTGGGAAACTCTCTTCCGTCAGCATAGCTTCTGCCTCTCATTGAGCTGGAGTAATTATGCTGACAGGAGAACACTCTCCATAAGCATCAGTTCATCTGTGCTGATGTTGCCTGGTAGCGTAGACAAGCCCTTAGAATGTGTGTTAACTACCTAAGCTAAACAAACTGTTCCACCTTGTATTTAGCTGTGATACTCTACCTTTCCCAGATCCATATAGCTCGAAAGCTTGTCTCTCTCAACAACAGAAGTTGGTCCAGTAAAAGATATTGCTTCACCCATCTTAAACTTTATAGTTAATAGTAACTATTTAAATTGTGGTAGCACCTAAAACTCGCTAAACACTTTCCAAATAAGCATACTACAATTATTTGAATAGTTAGCGCAATTCATTTTCTATACAGATATTCTCTTCAAATACAGATTTTTAAAGCTGTGAATGGGCAAAAAAGGTGATGTAGGAGAAGACAGACAAGAGAACCAAGAGGTATTGTGAGAAAGCACTGACCTAGCAATCAGAGACGACCCAGGCCTGCTGATAGTGGGGGAGGAGGGGCAGAGTGAGGGCAGTTGGCTTCAGCAGTGTAGACAAGCAGCAAATTTAGGGGGCATGTGACCCCGCATGTGCCCCTCCCCAATGCGTCGCCTCTGCTAGCAACACTTCTACAAAAGGCTCCTTCAGCAGATGTTGGTCTCAGTGAAATACCTTTTATCACTTGTTTTCTAGTTCAACCCTACGCTTTATTACGCTTATTTGAAAAAACAAAACTTGTCACCCACCAACTTATTTTTTATCTTCAGTATTTAATCGTTTTAATCTTTGATAAAATAGCTACAGATCAATGGTCACTATCAAAATACCAGGCTGTACTACACGCAAGACCACTATAGACGTCTAACAGTTACTTACCACAGTCCTACCTATATCAAGTAGCCTAACTCCAAAACCTGGACTGGTTGGTTAATCTTCAGTGGACTGCAGAAATGTGTGTCAATGGCAGATCCTGTAGAAAAATAAATAAATCTACAATTAATCTGTTTGCATTTTGCCCCAAGTGAATTGTTCCACAGCTATAGCTTTACTGTGCAAAAAGTAGTATAGCAATATGTATGTAGGCTTTAGTGAGTTAAATATAACTGACATGCACTGTTCAATTGGCTTCCACTCCCCACCCGTTATGAAAATCTTACAACTGACAACAAGACCGTCAGTTAGTTGCCACTTTTATGTCAATTTTAAGGACAGGCTGAAATCCTCCTCCCTTATTCGATATACCAGGATGTGTTTGTAATTACAAAGGAATTGTCATACCAGATCAGACCCATCATGCATTAAGTGTAACATCGTGGCTCAGACAGGGGCCAACGCTAGATGCTTCAGAGGAAGATGCAAAAAACCCCCTCCTAATAGCTAGTAGTTCAAGATTGGTTCAAATTCTGAAGCATGAAGGTTAACATCTCTTACAAAATTTGATCGCATTATCCATTAAAACTTCGGATATTCTTGTCCATTAATATCTAATCCCTTTTCGAATCTTGCTACCTTTTTTGGTCAATGGCATCCTGTGGCAATGAGTTCCACAGTCTAATTATACATTGTGTGAAGAGTATTTCCTTTTATAGGTTTTGAATTTACCACATTTTAATTTCACTTAAAGTCTTTGTTTCTATGAAATAAAGCAGAAGCTCCTGATCTACCGTCTAATACCATTCTTTTTATATACTTCTCTCACGCCTCCTTTTATCTAGTCTTTTCCAAGGTAAATCCCAATCCTTTCAATCTCCTCATACAAGAGTTTTTTGAAGCAGCTAATCGTTTTCATCTCCCTTCTCTGACCACCCCCTAATTCTAAAATAGCCTTTTTGAGATTGATTCCAAGACCAGAAGGGACCACTGTCATCATATAGGCTGACCTCTTATACAATACAGGCCACAGAATTTCCACAAAACAATTCCTAGAACAGATCTTTTAGAAAAGCATTCAATCATGATTTAAAAATGGTCAGTGATGGACAACCCACCATGACACTTGGTAAATTGTTCCAATGGTTAATTGCTTACACTGTTAATGTACGTCTTATTTCCAATCTGAATTTGTCTAGCTTAAACTTCCAGCCATTTGATTGTGTTGTACCTTTCTCTGACAATTTGAAGAGCCCATTATCAAGTATTTGTTACTCACGTAGATACTTACAGACTGCAATTAAATCACCCCTTATCCTTCTCTTTGTTAAGCAAAACAGATTGACCTCCTTGAGTCTATCACAATAAGCATGTTTTTTAATCCGCCAATTATTGTTGTGGCTCTTCTCTGAACCCGCTCTAATTTTTCAACATCCTTCTTGAATTGTGGCACCAGAACTGGACACAGTATTCCAGCAGTGGTCATGTCAGTGCCAAATACAGGAGGTAAAATAACCTCCCTACTCCTACTTGAGATTCCCAATTATGCATCTAAGGTCACATTTGGCTCTTTTGGCCACAGCTTTGCACTGGGAGCTCACGTTCTACTGGATTATCTCAGATGACCCCTCAAAGCTTCTTCAGAGTCATTGCTTCCAAGGATAGCGTCCCGCCTCCTATAAATATGGCCTAAATTCTTTGTTCCTAGATGAATGACCTTACCTTTGGCTGTGTTAAAAAGCATATTGCGTGCTTGCACACAGATACCCAAGTCAGCCAGATTACTCTGTATTAGTGCCCTGCCCACTTCATTATTTGCCACTCCTCAATATTGTGAACTTCAGTGATGATTTTATGTTTTCTTCCAGGTCACTGATAATGATAAACATGGGGCCAAGAACAAATCCCTGCAGGACGTGACATGAAACACACCTGCTTTATGAGGATTCCTCATTTAGAATTCTATTTTGAGACCTAGCAGTTAGCCTGCTGTTGATCCATTGAATGTGTACCATGTTCATTTTATATCCTTCTAGTTTTTTTAATCAAAACATCGTGCAGTACCAAATCAAATGCCTTAAAGAAGTTGTAATACATTACATCAGCCATTACCATTAGCAACCAAACTTGTCATAAAAAAAGGTGGGGCGACCAGCCCTACACATGCTCTAGACAAGGCCACACCACTGAGTTATAGGATGGCATAATATTCTCCCTGTTCTCCACCCCATTCTTTATCTATCCTAATATCTTGTTGGATAGACAAATACAAGCCTACCCAACTGGGTGAATCAACAATACATTTATAAAAATATTTTTTTTTTAAAGGGTGAAGAATAAGACTTAAGAACATAATTTTAGTTTAAGGAACTTCACACATTATCACATCACGTGCTTGGGTCAACAATGGGGCAAGGGTCGCTTGCTGGAGGATTCTCTGCGACTTAAAGTCTTTAAATCATGATTTGGGGACTTCAGCAGCTGAGTCAAGGGAGAGAATTATTCCAGGAGTGGGTGGGTCAGATTTTGTGGCCTGCATCATGCAGGAGGTCAGACTGGATGATCATAGTGGTCCCTTCTGACCTTAGAGTCTATGAGTCTATGTTTAAATGGGTAACGGTTATCAAAAATCTGACAAGTATTTCCTAGTACACATTTTATTTAATTAATTACACAAGCTACAATCTGATCTTGTATATTTAAAAAGTAAAAAAAAAGAACAAATCAGTTATTAGCAAGTTCTAGTCCCACCTCTGAGGAAATTCTATGCATAGAAATGCCAATCAACTCCACAGGAGTCCTGCATATAGGACAGGCATGTTGGTTTCCTAATTAGCAATGGTTGAAGTATAATGTAAAAATCTTTGAGTTAAATGCATTTACCTTCAATTTGTTCTGTTAATAGATTCCTTAATAAGTCTTGTTTTGACCATAAATGGTTTTAAAGAATACTTTCTTCTCTACCATAAGTGTAACTGCCACATACCAGTAAAAGGGCATTTATAAAATTCAGGTGCAAGACAGCTATATTCCCATACAAAAGATCTGCAAAAACATGAGAGAAAAAATAAGAGTCCTGAAATACACACAGGATGATTTCTATTACCTTTTCTTGCTTAGAAAACATGTTCAATTAGTGGTTTTTGGGGCAACTATTTATTCTCTATTCCAAATCTCACACCCTAAACATCCCCATTTCAAGGCCTCTTTCCTTCAAAAGCCCTTATCTCATAACGCAGATATTGCTCCAAGACTTTATATTTTAGGCAAAGGAAACAAGCTCCAAAAATGAAAACCTTTTTTTATTTGCATTATGGTACTGCCTAAGGCCCCAATTGGGGTTGGGACCCATTGTGGAGAACACTGTAAAAATACAGAAAAGCCAATTCCTGCCTTGAAGTACTTACAATCTAATGACAGACAGATGAAGGGTCGGGTAATAGGGATACAACACACCAGTGAATGAGCATGGTGAAGAAATGACACTACTGTTACATGTAGCATAGCCTTTTTTTAAAAAATTGAGACTAGAAGTAAAAAAGGGGAAGAGAAAAAGTCACAGCTTGTCACCTGCCTGGCCATGATCAGTAAGCAAGGTTTTGTAGGCATCGTGACAGAGCAAATTCTAAGGAGTAATTTGAAGAAGGATAAGTATGAGATTGGATGATTCCCCCCCCGCCCATGCATAAGGGACAACATGGAAGAAAATGCAGAGGCATTTAAGGAACTGATTGGTGGACATTAAAGGCTAGAAACAGTGGCAGCGGTAGAAGTTCTGATTAACAGATTGGATCAATGGGGGGGGGGGGGGAAGCGCTATGTTGTGACAAACTTTAATTTTATTTATACTCTGATACCATCCCGCCTTAGAGATCATCAGGTGATATGCATTTGCTCTAAGGGGCTGTAGGGTGTGTAACTCACTCCTAGTCTAAAATAATTCTCCACTCATTGCTACTTTTAAATTGAACTTTAGAAAGGAAAGAGAAGCTCTAAAGATTTAGTATAAATATGGGACCAACACTGGTTCTCACTTTGCATTAGATCGCTCTTAACTTGGTTTTACAATTGGCACATTGCAGTTTTATTGTTTCAAATTGTTTCAAAAGGTCGATGGACTGGAATTCATTTTGTTCAGTGCACTGGCAAAGGTGCATTAAAATAATTAGTTTACCCTTTAAATAAAAAGATATGAAATGCTTTGCCGTTTTCTGCAAAACACAAATATACTCACAGTTTGCTGACCACATTACTTCATACTGGCTCTTACAGAACTGTAATGCTCTCCACAGAGAAACTGTATCTTCTCTCCAGCTGCTTCAGCAATATTCGTTAACTATAAGGCAAGCAAAAGCCTGCACATACAGGGACACACACGCGCACACACACATTTTTCAGAAGAAAAGTGATATAGCTCTTTTTGTGATGGTTGTAATTTTTTTGAATGGTTCTTCAGTTTTCCAATTTTTTTAAGTTAGAGTTATTTGTAGCTTTTTCTTTTTTCTTTTTTTAAATTTTGAACCATTCCATATTATATCTTTATTGCAAAAAGTCAACATGCATCTTAGAAATTCAGATTGTAATCAATAAAACAAACATTACATATATGAATTTAAATGTATAAACAGTTAGAAATTCAACAATATCTCCTATTATACTATTACACAAGTTCACAATTTTGTAAAAACTATAGTACAAGTTTACTATACATCGAGAGGAACTTATATTCCTTTTCACATGATTTTGTTAAAAACTGCTGAAACATTTTCATCATAAATGGGCAAGTGTTTTCAAATGAATCTTTTCAGCTCATGGGCTTTGTTATGCTTAAGAACTTAATTTGATGATAAAGAAATGAAGAATAATTCTTCATACCAAGGTTTAATGTTTAGCATATACAGTTGTATTGTCTGTAAACTAGGCTTTAGTTTGGTAACATTTTATTTTAAATTTCCTATACATATGTTGCTTGGTATTCATATATAGATAAAGTACTGATTAGGAATTAAGTCAACTGTACTTTCTGAAGGTGTACATTATAATTTCATAATAAAAATAAAATGTTACCATAAAAAAAATAAAATGGGCATTCTCAGTTACCTACTTAAAAATAAACAATTTAGTATTACCTACTAAGCCCTAAAATACAACACAGGGAAATCCTCTAGCTTTGGCAAAATGAAGGTCACTTTCAAACAGCTTTCCCACTCCTTAAATACCAGAATTAAGTCAATTACTGTTATATTATTGGGAATATAAGTGATAGGCAGCATAATAGCATGTTTTAAATACACAAGCTAAGTTCAGAGGCACAACTCACTTTTGTGCTTCAATGCTTAGAAATCATGTTTGGGATGTCACTTGAGGATTTATGTAAGGCTACCAATGTGTATACCAAAAGAAAATGTTATATAAATCTCTCCAAAGCCCATTAAATAAGTCTTCCTCCCTTGCCTCTCGCCTATCTCACCCAACTAAAAAAGCCAATACATATGAGCAAGGGCAAAAGTGTCTCTCAACAAAGTGTGCCGATAAGGTGTGTCCTTTTAGACCTAAAACCATATGAAAAGGAAACCCCATTCTGTTTAACTGTGTCAAAGGCTACTGAAATTTCTCTTACAGCTTCATTCGTTCACTGTAATCTTCAGTTTCCAAATACAAAAATACAACAATTCTTATTGAAATCTATACGCTGGTAGTTTTAGTACACAAAAAGCAAAATATTTACAAAATTATACAGTTTAAGAAAAAACTCTGTACAAAAAAAATATATAAATCCTTTGTTCCCTCTATCTTTTTTAAACCGTCAGGACTCAAACATCTGCTGTAATGGATCTTTCAAAATATACACTGAGCCACAGACATTAAGAAAATATTAGAGATGGTGGGAGAAGAGCAAGGATTATTCTTCTAGGTTCAAAGTATTAATGTTTTTTCATCATTCCTTCATAAATTTAAACTCAGCATTAGTAGGAATGCAGTATTTAACTAGAAAATGGAAGTCTTAATATGAAGGGGGAAAATATTGAAGGACATATTCCCTCCAACTGACACCGAAACTTAAAGCAATAAAGTTTTGGCTTCTTTTACATATTACCACAGCAAAAGGATATTCAAATGGAGAGGAAGAGTACAAGGGGCAACTTGAAAGAACATGACTTCAAGTAACTAGCTATGTTCAGCCTAAATTAAAATTTCTGGTACATGTTGTATTTATTTTGAATCAGGAACCAGTTGCCAAATACTCTGGTGTGCTAAATATCTGAAAGCAATATATGATTTCTAAAGCCAAGAATGTATGCATTTGGTACATGTATATAACAAGCTGTTTAGAATCCCAGCAGTTGGTAAGAGTGTTTGCTCTGCTCCTTCAAACTGACATTCAGAATGCAAAGACATTATTTTACATGGCTACTTACATAACAGATAACTCCAACTGTACAAAGCGTACAGTACAGATGCCTACAGAGTGAAGGAAAGCCTACTGGATAATGTATTTATGCTCACGAACAGCAAGACCCACATAACAGAGTTATGAAGATCTATGGCTCTTGAGGGTCTAAACTTCTTAGCCCCATTTCTACCAAAATCACCATCATTTCTTTTTTGGTGTTTTTTTGTTTTAAAGTGGTATAAAGACAAAGGCAATTGAAAATTTCATAGTGTCTGTCTTACCTGCTTTTAAACTAAACTGCACTTTAAGATATAAATACAAATAGTTTTCCTAAAGTGAGTTTTAAACACTAGTCTTAAGAATCATATCACTTAAAGTGCTGGTTTAGTATAATAGGATATCGACCTTCCATGGGCCAAAAAACAATAAAACTTGCTCTGAACACTGTATGGGTTTGGCCCGAATATTAATAAAAGTGACAGACTTGGTCACATTGCGGAGGTGGGAGAAGAGGGTTCTCATGGTTGATTGTTTTAGAACTCTACAGTTTAACAGGATTGACATTTACCAATACTGACAATGCAATAAATCAACAGCCTGGATTAAGCTTGAATCTTGTATCCAAACTGTAAGAAGGAATTGACACTGACAGTGAAAGAATGGAAACAATATGCTAATGACACAGATATCAGTGTCACTGCTAATGTTTCAAAGTGAAACAGGATTTAAAGCAATTTACAGTGAACTAGTACCAGGCGGTATCATACTAATACCCTGTTAAAGTATGCAAGAGGAAACAGAAGACAAAACACTAGAATGCAGAAAAGTTGGGGTCTTCTACACTGAAGTTGTGTGTGGCTCTCAAGACAGGTCTTGAAGCAAAAAATGAATTCAGACACAAATATTTCCTACAATAGCTGACTTCACATGTAATAAAATGCTACCCTTTTTGAGTTAGCAAACATGAAGCAATTGACATTTAATGAAAATGTGTCTGCAGCTCTCTCCTGCAACCCTATAATATTACTAAATAAAACCTGTAACATTTTTTCATTTATATCTAATAAATCAAAGCATTAAAAAACAAGATAATACAGGTGGTGTGAAAAAAGGGCTTGACAATATTGATAAGTTTCTTCTTTATAGGAGGACTACCACCACTGATGATCTTTATAACTCTGTAAAAAGTCATTGGGCCTTTGGCTGACCTAGTATCACAGCTAAGTATCTGACATGTTCATATCACAAACTTGTTCTCACTTGAAATCTACTGTGTGTTTTGAAAAGTAAAATAAAATAAAAATTTTTGGCTCATCAACTTTCTTAAATAAATTTTTAAAAGTTGTAGTTCAAACTATATTCCTAAAACTATACAATTCCAAATCAAGTTTCATCTTCTCCAAGAACGGGATTCATCTTCATCTTCATCATCATCGTCATCATCTTCGTGCAAAAATAAATCTGAGGTTTCAGTCTCCTGGATGAAGACAAAATTGTAGTCTGGTTTTAGAGATGACACGACAATGCACTTCTATATGTAAGAGGCAACATACTATATAAAGCAGCAGCAGCATCTTGATATTATTTTAGGGTTGGGTTTACACAATGGCTTCTAGATACTATTTGAAAGGATTCCTCATATAATATGCATACACAATGTGTTGGCTCTAAAAGAAGGAGCTGTGTCCCCTCCTCAATGGCATCAGCATGTTGCAAAAATAGTAGGATCTTTTTCATTTAAGTGAAATAAAATTCTTTACTAAGGGGAGAATAATTTGCAACATTCCTATTAAGTTCTGGTTAACAATATATCCATATCCCTCCACGTCAAGGGACAGAAACAATTATCCAACTTAAACATTGCTTGGTTCAGGATGGCATGTGATTTGAGGAAGCAATACATAGTTTAAACTTAAAGATTATGTACTTTGAACATTTTTGTTGCTCTAAAGGGGTTTTGCACCATCTGGCCAGGATTAATAATACAAAATGTATCATCTAGTACCAATAATTAAGACTAGTAACTTCACCTTCTTACTACATTGATTCTAGTAAATATGGGATTGTTAATGTTGAATTAGAGTCGCTTGCAAATATCTAGTAGTTTACAAGTGAAAGGGATAATCTTACTTGAGATGTGAATAATTATTTCTACCAAAATTTATAAAGAATACTATTTTGCCCCCATCATAAGGGAGGAAAAAGGGTAGGAAGGAAACAGCCACCAGTTGACAAATCAAATACTGTACTATGCTGCTTCTGAGCAGTCTTTATTAACTGTAGTTGGTTCTCAGAAATGAGTACTTTCCTTTGCAGACCAGGCTAAGGCCAGTTTGTTTATCCACCAATCATTTATAAGTGCCCAAATCAGGGGGGGGAAAATAAAAATAAAAATCAGGTACTAGAAATGAAAGAATTTACCCCATATCAGAACTGCTGATGTGCACCTTTAACAATCAGCACACTGAGAACTCAAATGTTTGGTCCTGATAGTTTATACAAGTATGCATATTTTACTCAAAAATACATATTGCTCTCTTAAGGATGCACGTGCAGGTACAATATCCAAGTAAGGTTTCAACATTTCTATCTTGTAAGAATTACTGTGAACTTTGACACAATATCTTCAGACAATTTCCACAGCAAATAGAGAGAAAACATTCTACACAACCAAAAATCCCTACACTATTAGGAATCCTGTGAAAATGGATAAGCCACTATTCCAATGCACTACAGTACCTCTTCCTTGGACTCCTCTTCCTCAATTTCTGTGGACACAGACGGTACCTTAGGTTTGTGCCATGATATCTGTAGTCTTCGGTCTTTGAATCTTGATCCTTGGTTAGCAGCCTGGGTTTTATTTTAGATGTGTTTTTAAAGGGAATTAAAAACATATGGTTCATAAGAGTAAAGAAACAAGGTAACCAATAGTGAGCTAGATACTTTAATCAGAAGAGGTTATCCCCTTAAGAAGTGTCAGTGTACACCTCCCAAATCTATGCTACACAACTACCACCTCCCACTCCCATAAGGATATTTCTGAGCAGCAACTTCGACACAGCTCCTAATTGGCGGGGTCACTGTATGTACATTGGCATTCTGGGAACAGCGACAGGGCTCAAAGATAGCTTGGCTGGAAGACTCCAGCGTTGAAGCTCTGTCAATACGGAGTTCACCAACCATTTAACTAATGGCAACAAATATCCACGCTGTCCATTCCAGACTGGTATGGAACAAAGCACCCCGAAGAAAGTTCAACTAGTACATTGTACCAAAGAGTAGGATTCTTACCCTCAAATTACAGGAAGAGTTCCCTTACTGAACTTACATTTTCAGCTTCTGAGCGGGACTTAAAAGTCAGAACGACACTTAAAGGAGAATCCTCTTCTTGGAGGTCTTCAATATCTCCAAATTTCTGTGAAACAGATGTACAATAAGAAAAAATCATCATTAAACAGGTGTGCTAGTCAGACAAACCATCATATTGTAACACGGGCCTATTCAAAGCTGAAATTTAAATATGGCTTTTTTGGTGGAAGGAAGAGATAGCCTGAGGCTAGAAAGGTGTCACAGCTTGTACCATCTAGCAGCACTGTATAGCCTCGAGCCTGTCTCCCAAGAAAGATTTAAATTACTTGCAATTAAAATTCACTGCTCAACTAGGAACACACATCCGCCCCCTACAAAAAGGGGCCTTCACTTACCAGCGTGTTAAGAATTCTTTTTTCCCCTTAATCCGCTCCTTCACACACACACACACACCTCTCCCCCATCACATAACTTCTCTAGTCCCATGAAGTAGTTCCTTTGGAGCTCATTAATTTGCAAAAGGGAAATTGTTCAGCAAGAGAACCATAGCACTCTGCCAGAAAACAGAAGCTTGATCAATCCACTATCACTAGATCAATCAGATGTTTACATTTTACAACTAACCAACTCCCTTTAATCTGAGTATTAGAGTGGCAATAACACTGGATCACAATACTAGAGAACTAGATTGTACACTAAAGCCAATCTTGCTGAAATGAGAGCAACTTTCAAACTTTCATACTGTATTTGTCTTCAATACAAAAAGGATTTGTTGTCAGTGAAAGCATTTCTTGAATCGTAGTCTGAGTAGGAGAATGAAAATTATTCTTGTCTTCTACCTTAAATTTTATGTAGAAAACTACTAAGCTTCTTGGAAACACTTTATTAACTCAGGTAATAGAAACCATGGTATGCCAAATCTCTTACTGCAGGTCTAACAGTTGATGCTGCTGAACTAGCAGAGAACATTTTCATAAGAATGTAAGTCACTTAGAAAACGGGGAGAATTCCCAGAGGACGGGCACTATAGTGCAGTACTTCACGTTCAGCTAAAAAAATACTACAGCTGGTTGAAAAAAAAATTCCAAAACAAAACATTTTTTCATCAGAATTTACCAGTCCATTGAAATCTAAAGTGTTTTGCAGATATAGTTCTATTTCTAGGCTCTCTCTTTCCCCCCCACCCACACCCCCTGCCACCCCAGCCCTGGGCTCTCTTCCCCCCTCCACCCCACCCGCACCCCCTGCCACCCCAGCCCTGGGCTCCCCCCCCCCCCCACCAGTGCTGACTCCGCCCGCTCCCCCCTCGCCTCCAGCCGGTCCGGCGCTGGCAGGGTCGGAGTAAGCAGCGGGGCTCCTGGGCTGCACCTCAGCCCAGGGTCCCTCCAGCCAGGGCTCCCGCCTCCAGGACCGGCCGGGACCCGGGAGGGCAGAGCCGGGGGAACCACCCAGCAGGGGGCTGAGGAGCCGGGGCAAGGTAGCCCCAGAGGGAGCGCAGCCCTGGAGAGCTGGATGCGGGCCCCGCACGGCAGCGCCCCGCCCTCTATGGCCCTGCTGCTGCTTCTGGCCGCCCTGCCGCAGTCCCTGGGCAGCTCGGGCCGGTTGCGGCGCTGGGGGGCAGCGGCGCTGCGGCACCTGCAGGCAGCTCCATGTGCCCTGTGGGGTGGCCCCCAGCCCGAGTGTCCCCCGCTCAGAGCCTGCCCGGCCCAGCCACAAGGTGTGGGCGCTGCTCCCCCGCGGCGTGAACTGCAGCGGCGCCAGGGCGCAACGCGCTGCTGCTGCTGCCAGGGCCAGCTCTAGGCTTTTGCCGCCATAAGCAAAAAAATTGCCAGAATGCCGCCCTTGAAAATGTGCTACCCCAAGCACGTGCTTGGTTTGCTGGTGCCTAGAGCTGGCCCTGCCCTTATTTTAGGAGCCCAAGAGAACCCGCCCTGGTCACATGGCAGGCAGGCAAGTTGGCAGGAGGACTGCCTCAGAGTCCTGAACCCTAGGTCTACCAGGGTTTGCAGCTCTGGGTTAACCCACCATATGGGGCACAGCCAGGATTCCATTCCCTTCTACAGAGAACTTTGAAATGTTTGGTTTTAGTTCCAATTTGGAATAAAATCAATTTCTGAAATATGAAAATTCTCTGTGAAATGAACTACCTTTCTCTACTCAACTCTAATAAATGGTTCTTAATATTGCCCAGTTTTTCCATATCACCACTTTCTCTTTGCAAAAGTTTAGGTATTCTTTGCATTAACTTGGTCAAGGTTCAATGTCATGTTTCACAAACACGGCATGCGTTTCAATTGCTCAAAAAGTTAATCGGCTTCTCAATTAAGAAGTGCCAGGATGCAGAAGACATTTAGGAAAATTTAACATGATAAACTGATATTAATTTAGTTGTGTCCCATACTGGCATTGGATGCAACAGTTCACAACCCAACAAAGGGACCTGAAAGCTGCAATATGAACTTCCTACAAAGTTAAATTTGTGAAATTGCTGCTTTGCTTGGAAAAAAGACACACAGTTACCTTTTCCATAACTGGTGTTCTACGAGATGTGTTGCTTATGTCCATTCCATATTAGGTGTGTGTACTCACCACATGCACCAGTACCGCAAGTTTTTCCCTCAGCAGTATCTGTAGGGGACCGGCTCTGGCACCCTCTAGAGTGGCGCCCGTATGGCATGGTACAAGGGGCGCCGCCCACCCTCAGTTCCTTCTTGCCCGAAACTCCGACAGTGGGGAAGGAGGCGGGTCATGGAATGGACATGAGCAACACATCTTGAAGAACACCATTTACGGAAAAGGTAACCGTCTTCTTCTTCGAGTGCTTGTTCAAGCCCATTCCATATTAGGTGACTCCCAAGCAATACCATCAGAGGCAGGTAGGAGTTCACGGACGCGTAGATAGCAACACAGCTCTGCCGAACCCAGCGTTGTCTTTGGCCTGCTGAGTGATGGCATAATGTGCTGTGAGCATGTGAACAGAGGACCACGACATGGCGCTACAGATGTCCTGGATAGGGATGTGAGCCGGGAAGGCCACAGAGGACGCCTGAGCTCTAGTCGAGTGGGCTCTGACAATTGGTGGTGGTGGGACCCCTGCCAGGTCGTAACAGGTCCTTATGCAAGAGGTGATTCAGTTGGAAATCCTCTGTGAGGATACCAGAAGGCCCTTCATCCTATCCACTGTAGCGCTGAAGAGCTGAGTTGATTTATGGAAAAGCTTGGTGCGTTCTAGGTAAAAAGCCAAGGCCCTTCGGATGTCCAGCACATGAAGACACCTCTCTTGTTTGGTCTTGTGCGGTTTGGGACAGAACATCGGGAGGAAGATGTCCTGGTTCATATGGAAGGGAGACACCACCTTCAGCAGGAAGGCTGGGTGGGGTCGCAGCTTAACCTTGTCTTTGTAGAAGACCGTGTACGGACGTTCTGAGGTCAAGGCTTTAATCTCAGAGACTCATCTCGCTGATGTCACTGCCACCAGGAAAGCGACCTTCCATGACAGGGAAAGGGATCAGGAGCCCAGCGGCTCAAAGGGCGGGCCTCTGAGCCTAGAGAGGGCCAAGTTAAGATCCCACTGCAGAACAGGGGTCCGTACCTGCAGGAAGAATCTGACCGTCATGTCATGAGAAAACACCGTCTGGCCCTGGATCGGCAGGTGAAAAGCGAAAATGGCCGCAAGATGCACTCTTGTTTGGTCTTGTGCGGTTTGGGACAGAACATCGGGAGGAAGATGTCCTGGTTCATATGGAAGGGAGACACCACCTTCAGCAGGAAGGCTGGGTGGGGTCGCAGCTTAACCTTGTCTTTGTAGAAGACCGTGTACGGACGTTCTGAGGTCAAGGCTTTAATCTCAGAGACTCATCTCGCTGATGTCACTGCCACCAGGAAAGCGACCTTCCATGACAGGGAAAGGGATCAGGAGCCCAGCGGCTCAAAGGGCGGGCCTCTGAGCCTAGAGAGGGCCAAGTTAAGATCCCACTGCAGAACAGGGGTCCGTACCTGCAGGAAGAATCTGACCGTCATGTCATGAGAAAACACCGTCTGGCCCTGGATCGGCAGGTGAAAAGCGAAAATGGCCGCAAGATGCACTCTAATGGAAAAGTGTGCTAGGCCCTGGTTCCTCAAACAAAGCTGGTAGTCTAAGACAGGCTGTATGGAAGAACGTGAGGGAGATATACCTCGCTCGGATGCCCAGCGGGAAAACCGTGTCTGCTTGGCCAGGTAAGTCAGTCTGGTTGAGGGCTTCCTACTCCCCAGGAGAACCTGTTGGACCTCCTCCAAACAGGTCCACTCCTCCTGGTTCAGCCATGCAGCATCCACGCGGAGAGGTGGCGGGATGTAAGGTTTGGGTGTAAGAGCCAACCGTGGTCCGGTTGACTGGGCAGGGGCCAGGGAGGGACCGCTGTCAGGTTCACGAGCGTGTCGAACCAGTGCTGGCAAAGTCACGCCGGGGCGATCATGATAACCTTTGCCTTGTCTCTCTTGATCTTTGCCAGGACCCTGCTGATGAGAGGAATTGGAGGGAACACATACATTAGGCTCCCCGATCATGACTGGAGAAAGACATTGGAGATGGAGTCCTTGCCTAGACCGTGCCAAGAACAAAACTGATGACATTTTCTATTTTGCCTGGTGGCGAACAGGTCCACTTGGGGAGTTCCCCACCGCTGGAAGATCATGTAGGCTACCTCCAGGTGGAGTGACCACTTGTGGTGAGAGGAGAAGGCCCTGCTGAGGTGATCCACTAGTGTGGTCTTGATGCCAGGGAGGTGACAAGCCTCCAGGTGGATCTCGTGATTGATTCAGAAGTTCCAGAGACAGAGTGCCTCTTAGCAGAGAGTTGACGAACATGCTCCCCCTTGCCTGCTGATATAGAACATTGAGGCTGTGTTGTCAGTCAGAACTCTAACCATCTTGCCAGACAGGTGAGGCAGGAAGACTCTGCATGCCAAGCGGACCACTCTGAGTTCTTCGACGTTTATGTGTAGTGTCCTCTCCTTTGGGGGCCACATACCCTGGGTCTGGAGATCTCCGAGGTGCGCACCCCAGCCGAGGTCCGAGGCATCCGAAACCAACTTGACGGAGTGAGGGGGGTTGTCGAACGGAACTCCCTCTAGGACCGTCTCGCGATCGGTCCACCATCGCAGCGAGGTGAGTATTGCCAGAGGGAGGGTAACCATCTTTTCCAGGTGATCTTTGGACTGGGAATAGACCATCGCCAACCATTGCTGCAGGGACCGCATCCGGAGCCTGGCATAGCGGACGACGTATGTGCACGCTGCCATGTGACCCAGCAAACACAGGCTGTAGTTAGGGGGAACGCGGACACCTCCGTGATAAGGTTTGTCAATGTCCGAAACTTTTCTAGAGGCAGGAATGCCCTCACGCAGGTCGAGTTGAGCACCACTCCAATGAATTCTATCTTTTGCACTGGAACTAACGTAGATTTTGTTGTTGTTCACCAGTAGGCCCAGGGAGTGGCACGTGGCTTGCAGCACCATGACATCCTTTTGGACATGAGACCTGGAGCTGCCTTTGACCATCCAGTCGTCGAGGTATGGGTAGATCTGGATACCCCGGCATCTGAGGTAAGCCGCCACCACCAACATGCACTTGGTAAACACCCTCAGTGCTGTCGCTAGGCCAAACGGGAGGACTGTAAATTGGTGAATCGGAGAAAACGTCTGTGTCCTTGGAAGATCGCTATGTAGAAGTATGCGTCCTTTAGGTCGAGGGCGGCATACCAGTCTCCCAGATCCAGGGAGGGGATGATAGAGACCAGGGAGACCATGGGGAACTTCAGCTTCTTTAGGTACTTGTTGAGGTCTCGCAGGTCCAGAATGGGACATAGAGCACCCTTGGCCTTTGGGATAAAAAAGTATCAGGAATAAAACCCCTTGTTCCTGTACTTGAGAGGAACCTCCTCAACTGCACCCAGCTGCAGTAACCCTTGAACCTCCTGCACGAGGAGATTCTCGTGAGAAGGGTCCCTGAACAGGGACAGGGAAGGTGGGGGGTAGAAAGAAACTGAAGGGCATAGCTCTGCACCACTGAACCACTGGGTCCTGAACACAAGGTTATAGCAGTCCATAGGGAGGAAAAAGTAAAGGCGGTTGGAAAAAAACGGGGAAGATGGATCCGGGGAATAGTCTGGTAGGTCATCCTCGGGCACACCCTCGGAAAGATTGCTTGTTTTGGGTGGAGCCTGACTGAGCCGAGGGTGGCTCGGGTGGCGTTTCTAGCCCTTGGCCTTCTTGTGAGGCGGGTCCTGCCAAGCCTGGCTCCCTTGTCCCTGAGGCTGTTGTGGTTTGAACTGCTTACGTGCTGGGCCTGGGACGTAAAGCCTCAGAGTTTTCAGGGTGGTATGGGAGTCCTTTAAACCGTGCAGCTTGCTGTTTGTCTGCTCTGCAAATAGGGCCTCGCCGTCAAAGGGAAGGTCCTGCATCAACTGCTGAGCCTCAGTGGACAAGCCTGAGAGGAGCAGCCAGGAAGCTCGCTGCATGGAGATGGCGGAGACCATGATGCGGGCGGCAGAGTCCTCCACATCTGAAGCTGCCTGGAGGGCTGCTCTGGCCACATCTATGCCCTCTTTGAGGATCGCTCAGAATTCCTTCCCGGACCCTTTGGGAAGCAAAGCCTCGAACTTGGCCATGGCCCGCCACATGCTGTAATCATAGTGGCCATGGAGGGCTTGGTGACTGGCCACTCAATTGCAGGCTGGAAGACTAATAAATTTTGCGTCCAAAGAGATCCAGCCTCCTTGAGTCTTTGTTTTTGGGGGTAGCCCCAGGTTGAGCTTGCCTCTCCCTGTGGTTAACTGCCTCAACCACCAGGGAATTGGGGGCCGGATGGGAATATAAGTACTCATGCCCCTTGGTTGACAGTAAGTACTTGCACTCGGCCCTTTTGGAGATGGGGGGCAAGGAGGAGGGAGTCTGCCACAGGGCATTAGCAATCTTAGATACCCCCTCATGAAGGGGTAAAGCCACCCTGGCAGGGGCCGAGGAGCAGAAGACATCAAACAGGGAGTCCGAAGGCTCCTCCAATTCCTCAGCCTGAAGCCCCAGGTTAGATGTGACGCTCTTCGATAGTTCCTGGTGAGCCTTGGTGTAATCCTGAGGAACTGGGTGAGGTGGCTCCGGGATAGCCTCGTCTGGCAATGATGAGGATGATGCCAGTACCGCGGGATCCTCGACGTCCAATGGTGGTCCAGCAGGCTGCTCCCCTGGGTCCTCCTGGACCTGTGGGGTCCTTCCCCCCAAAGTCTCGAGGGGGTCAGGATGTCGAGGCTGCTGGCCTGTCTGAGGCTCCCGACACTGAACCGGCAGCCTGGGAAGGTTTGGAGGACCCCCAAGGGTTCCATGGCGCTGACTACTGCGCTTGGGGCCATGGGACAGGTATCGATGCTGATGATGTAGGCAGCACCGCAGGCATTGGAGGCTGCCCAGCAGTTCGGGAAGCCTGCTCCGTGCCAAAGCTATAGCCAGAGTGGTCGCCACCTGGCGACCAGGATTGGGCGGAGCGGTGGCTCTTATCTGACCGGTGCCGGTCGCTGCACCTGGAGGTAGACCTGTCCAAGCGAGACTAATGTCTTGGTCGGGGACTGATGGTATTCGGCGGATTGGCATTGGAAACCTGGCAATCTATGCCTTACGCTACCCGACTGGTACCGGGACGTCAAGCGGGACCGGGAGCTATCACGGGCTGGTTGCTGGGAGGATCTTCCCAAAAACGGCGATCCCCGTCTCGGAGACCAATGACAGGAGGCTGGTGACTGGTGGCTTCAATCCCCCGATCAGTCCCAGGATTTGTACTGAGCTCTTGGTGACGTGAGGGGTTGGTCTCGGTGCTCCTGCCGGGGGGAGGTGGGGGGGGGGGGGGGGCGGCGTGCATGCCTCAGTGAGTCTGCACCAGGCTACTGCTGAAATATGTCTCAAATCTCGCTGTCGGTGCCCAAGGTCCAGGGACCAAAGAGGGCTCCACTAGTTAGCTTGGGATCTACTCACCACAAGACATGCATTTCAAGTGTTTGAGTACGCACTCAAATCTACTCACCTGGACATCCATAGAGACTGCAGTGCAGATATACCAGATATGGTAAGTATTATATTCGGGCTTGCCAGGATTACATTTTTATCAGTAAATGTCAATTTCACCATACACACACAAACCAATAAAAAAAGATTTTCCTTGATAGAAAAAATTTACAGATAGGTAATTAAGAAAAATGCTGCTTGAGAACTTTTTAGAGTAAAAATCTAGTGATGTATACTTTTGAATTAGGCTTGTTCCAAAAGGACTAGCAAATGAATAAAAGTAGGTATGATTTGTTGATTTAAGGACATTCACTTTGTTTATTTTGACATGTGACGTTGACAATTTCTGTTTTAATGGTTTATAAAGATTTAAATTTTTGAATGTCAACATCTAGAGTCATTAACCGTCTGCCCCTCCATAATTTCCTGCAACTGTGAAAATATAAAATTGATAAAAAGCAAAAAAACAAAACAAAAACCACCCCCCCCCCACTTCAACATCGATATCCACTGAAATTATAAAAAATAAAAATTGAATTTTGCCAAGCCTCGTTACATTTAATATTCTAAATCCCTATTTTGGAAAGCAAAATTATATACTTAACTTGTTCTATGATATTGGGATAGTGATATGACTTATCTGTATTATGGAAATCTGAACACAGATTCTCACATCTTCAAGATGGAGGGGGAGGGGGGAAGGTTTGCACATGAAGTTGCTTGAGTTCCTCCATTGGAAGATGCTAAAGAAACACCAAGTCTTGTATCTGCAGTACAGAATCATGACTACATTTTTTTCCAGTTTAAGTTATCTATCCAGAGCTGACTTACAGAGAAATGTTGTAATAATTCATCTTTCTCCTCTTCCACGAAGCCACCGACAGTTAGAGCTTTGGGACGATGATCCACCACCATATGATTCAATGTGCCCCTTCCTCTCCCACCACGACCTCGTCCTCTTCCTCTGCCCTGAGCAGATATCGCCTTTCCTCGACCTACAGGCAAGATACCTAAACGGGCAGCCTGTTAAAAAGAAAGGCACATAGTGGGCAAAGCTATTTTCAGCTTTCAGGGGAGTTGAAAGCTTCATGTAACAGACATGAAGCACTGGGGCAGCACTCCTTACAAACTCACCTCAACCTGTAGTTGACTGAGCTTTTTCCGCAACTCTGTTGTATCTTCTCCAGAAGACAATCTTTTATGAAAGTCCAGTTCTGCATCTAAAAGCTCCTTTTGTGCCTTAAAAAAAATGGGGATATTAGTACTTATCCTCTAAACACCTTATTCCATTTTCTTTAGCCACAAACTTTAGAAAAATCCCCCAGTATCCATATTCCTCCCTAAGCCCAATGGTTCATGCCCAGTAGAAGAAAATGATGTTCAACTCTGAAGAGAAGACAATTTGAATTCCTGTGTTGAAATACATACAATGCCAGGCTAGTCAACTTCCTTTGGACAAGCAAACTATGATTTCAGTGATCTCTTCTCAGTTGATCATTGAACTATATGGATCAAAAGTAACTTTCAAAAAGTTATTTTCTATTGGAGTTGATGTATTTGCCCAAGCTTATACTTATCAGTAGGTATTTGGTTATAAGGATCACAGTGAAGTAATTTTTGAGGTTTTCACAGGTATGAAAGGATTTTATACTAAATGCTGCAGGAGGACAACTTTACTGCTTGTGGAGTGCCAGTTAGTAGTCATTTATATTCCCACTAATCTATCTTGGCCTTTAAATGCTGGTAGAACTTGCTTTGTCATTGCATCTAAAGCTTTTGTTTATACCTTTCCAATATGGAAAGTTCAAACAAGTCGCAGCAATTAAAAACAGTATCCCTAATGCTTTTTAAATAGCTGTATTACTGTAAACACTGTGTTACAAGTTATTGAATTAGAAAAGTAATCAATACCTTCCTGTATCATTCATGCAGTACAAACCAGCATGTACAGTAACTCCCCACTTAATGTCCTCTCGCTTAACGTTGTTTTGATCTTATGTCCCTGCTCAATTACAGAACATGCTTCATTTAAAGTTGTGCAATGCTTCACTATAATGACATTTGGCTGCAGACCCCGCGGACCAGCGCCATCCCCCTCCTCCCCCGACCTCCTGCCTGCGAGCCAGCTGATTGCTGCGGGCAGGGGAGGGAGGAGGGGAGCCTGCGCGCTGAGTCCTCGCTCCTCCCCCCTCCTTCCTGCCCCCTGAATGTCACAAGCCAGATGATTGCCCCTGGGGGGTTGGGATTGGGGGGGGAGAACGAGGACACGGTGCACTTCCCCTGTCCCTCCCCTGCCACCTGCCCGCGGCAATCAGCTGGCTTGCGGTGTTCAGGAGGCAGGGGGAGCAGGGCAGGCTCCAGGCACCAGCCCACCAACCATGTGCTTGGGGCGGCGCCTGGAGGGGGGCGGCGTGGCGGGGCGCTCCGGCCGGTCGGGGAGAGCGGGCCCGCGGCCGGGCTCGGCGCCCTCCCATGCCGCAATGGGGGGGGGGGGCGGCCGGCCCTGAGGGGGAGCCTGCATGCCGTGTCCTCGCTCCTCCCCCCTCCCTCCTGAACGCTGCAAGCCAGCTGATTGCTGTGGGCAGGAGGCAGGGGAAGGAGCGAGGACGTGGCGTGCGGAGTGGGGGGTGGGGGGAGGAAAGGCGGGTTACAGGTGGGGGCTTGGGGGAAGGGCTGGCGTGGGTGGGCCGAGGGTTGAGCCCCCCCCGCACCTGGTGCTTGCAGAGTAGGGGAAGCTGCCGCTGGTGCTGCGCAACATGCTTCTCCTAGCCTACAGCACCTTCAGCCTCCTTGCCTGCCTCATTGTCTCCAGTGCCAATGGGCTGTGCCTGTGCGGGGTAAGGCGGGGGCACCTCCCAACTATAGTACTGTATGGCAAAAAACATTTCCCTGGAACTTTACCCTCCCATTTACATTCATTCTTATGGGGAAATTGGATTCACTTAACATCGTTTCACTTAAAGTCACATTTCTCAGGAACATAACTACAACGTTAACTGAGGAGTTACTGTACTGGGTAACATGACAGTTCACATTCAGGACCCAAAGAACAGGATTGGCAAGAAAAACTAATTATTAAATTATTACTCAGTTTGATTTCTTCTCAGAACTAGTGTGATACATTTTAACTTCAGAAAGTTGACATTCAAGCAATGTCTAATCAACTTAAGGTTTGAGATATGCTCAGATTACTATAACAACTAGGTATACCAGTTCCCTGTGTACCAGTGTGCTAAAGCGTATTAGCTTTCCACTTTGTTCTATCCCCATGCTTCATTGTCCACTCTAAAAGATGAGGTGAGAAAGTAAACCTGAAGACTGCTATTGCCTGCTTGCTAAAAATCCTAGTAATGATTTATTTCAGAAGATCGTATGTATGCATGCATACATGCATAGAGGTAGGACAATGCACACACCTCTGTCTTGGACTTCAGTTTTGATGGCGTGGAGGCTACAGAAGAAGTTTTCAATTCATCCTTTAATTGAGAGATTTTTCCTGTTAGTTCTTTCAAGGTCTTCATTATTTCTGCCCTCTCCTCTGGTTTCGTGGCCTTATTTTTCTCCAGCTTAGATATCAACATCTATGTAATGTTAAAAAAAAAAAAACCAACTGAGTAAGAAGATACAATTTAGACAAGTAACCACATTGAATAATTTTGGTGCCCACTGGAATCAGAATGCAACAGCTGGAATACATTCCAGACTTACCTTTTGGCATTCTATTTGTTTTTCTAACATCTCCTGCTTCTTTTTTCTCATATCTTGTTGTAGCTTCATTGCCTCCTAAGTGAGAAGGACATACTTTCAGTCAGTTATTGGGCATATACAAGTTACTATGATTAGAAAGAACTAGATTAAAATCACACTACTTTTTCTTGGCTGAGATCTAGAGTAACATCCATTAAGTATTAGATTTGTCCTGCAGTGACACACAATGCTACACTGGACGGGGGATGGATTCAATAAGTCTTTCATCTATAAGTTTCTGATTATCCCATATATAGCCAAGAAAGCCAATAATAATAACTTTTCTAACACTCCTCCTGCCAACTGCTCAGGTGTTATAATTTTTCTTTTAAAAATAATAAAAATGAAAGCTCTAATGAAGATTAAAGGTGTGTGTGCTGCACAAACGTAAAGAGGCTCTGATCCTGATTCACTATATCACAGTGCTGCAACATGCACACAAAACAAGGGACAGCACAGACCACTTAAATGAAAACATTTGTCTCTCCAAATTCCCCTTCATCTTTTTACAAAGACTTTCTCGGTCAAGTAGGATAATTTAAGTGCCTGAGAACTTTAGAGATAGAGGAAACATCCTCTGATACAGAACACATCAGCCACACAATAAGAGCATTTCCAGTAAAGACAAAAATATATAATACACTTAACACCATACGCTCCCTTTACTGCAAGGGGGAACAACTATTGAAAGCCACTGGGCCCACCAGGAAGAGGAAAGTGGCTAAAAGGGCTGCTCCTGACCCTGCTTAGCCACACTGCCTCTCTGCAAGATATCCAGACAGCCCACAGGCTGTACTGGAAAAAAAAAGTGGGATCACTGTAAGAGGCAAGTTGTCTCAGAACTGATCACTGCTCTACAGGAGAAGTTGGAGTTAAAGCTATGTGACCAGGTGTATTAGGCCCGGAGGCCCCCTGCTGGAGACCTCACAGTCCTACCACAACCTATCCAAAAAAGAGTAGAAGAGGATTGTCCTCCAAGCTACTTAGAGAGGCTGCAAGGATCAGCCAACCAGGGCCCAGAAGACTCGTATAAAAGGAGCTACAGAGCCAGAGTGAGTTCAGTCTGCTGGCAGGGTCTGGGGAAACAAGGAAGGTGCTCCTGGCTGTCTGCAGGAGGTGCAAGGGCCAAAGTGAGCAGTTACTGGCAGGGACTGGGGGAGCAGGGAAAGTGCTCCTGGCTGGCTGCTGGGACATGAGTAAGACAAGGGCCACAGGGAAGTGGCCCAGAGAAACACAGTAAGTTAAAGGGACGCGGCTGCTACTTAGAGTGTCCATGGGTTAGGACCTGGAGTAGTGGGCGAGCCCGGGTCCCCCCCCCAACAGCCACTGGGGAAGTGGCTAATCCCTGAGCAAGAGAGTTTAAACAGGCCCAGTGAAGGGCTGCATTTGGAATGGTGTTACCATGACCAGAAGGGGCTGAACTGAGACTAAGGCCACGTCTACACTACCCGCCGGATTGGCAGTTAGTAATCGATCTATCGGGGATCGATTTATCTAGATGAGACGTGATAAATTGATCCCCGAATCGATGCCTGTACTCCACCTCGGCAGGAGGAGTAAGCGGAGTCGATGGGGGAGCCGCGGTCGACTTGCTGCTGAGAGGACGGCCAGGTAAGTCGAACTAAGATACTTCAACTTCAGCTACGCGAATAGCATAGCTGAAGTTGTGTATCTTAGATCGATCCCCCTCCCCCCAGTGTAGACCAGCCCTGACTCTGCTGGAGAGCTGGGGTCAGTGAACTGAGTTCAAGAAAAGTGGCTGAGTTGGAGAGCTGGAGTCACTGAGGACTCAAGAGAAGGCAAAAGTCGCTAGGGAGGAAGCCCTGGGGGCACTGCTCCACTCCAGACCAGGAATCTTTGCAAGGTAGTCCGACCCTAATTGAGGGTACCATGATGAGCCCTGTTGGATGGACTGACTAAGGACTGAGCCTGGAGAAGGCTGCAGGACTTTGAGGGCTTTGAGATAGGCTCTGTAGAACTGTACATCCCAAAAGGTGTGTGTGTGTTTTTGCAGACGGACTGTGTGTGATTTGGCCGGAGAGCTGAGTCACTGGAGACCTGCCTGACAAGCACAGTGGCTGACAGTGGGCACTGTAAGTGGAGAACTTGAGAAAAAACTGCAGGCACACGCACTCAACCAGGGGCACAGTGACGTAAGAGGTAATTTCTTTACAAGGATCTTGACTTCTAGAATATCCAAACAACATATATACAATTACCTGTTTCTTTTTAAGGGCCTCTTGAACGTCATGGGATTTAGATCCTGTGCCAGATTTCACAGATGTCTTTAAGTTTGGGGAATTGTACACCATTTTTGTATGGCTTGTAGAAGTAGGAAATGTCTGAAATAATAGAACACTAAAATGAATTAGGTTAAAGATGTCTTTTTTAGAGAAAAAAAAAGCTATTTGGTATTTAGGTGATGCATGACAACTTAATATAGAGAGACAAGGTGGATGAAGTAATATCTTTTATTGGACAAGCTCAAAAACTTGTCTCTTACCAACAGAAGTTGGTCCAATAAAAGATACTACCTTGCCCACCTTGCCTCTTTAACATCCTGTGAGCAACACACGACAATTACACTGCAAACTTATTGATTCCCGTATGCATGCATATATATTAACAGCATAATTCTGCCCAGAAGAGTAAAGCCTGAATGCTTGTCAAAGGCATTTGACAAAAGAAAACCTCTCCCTTACTAAAGTTCTTATTTGGAGAATAATACAGGGAAAGATAAGAGCCAGTGAGGCCATAACAAGCTAATGCTGCCAGTTACACAAACCACATCAGGATCAAATTTATCTCTGCTAACCACTATGGAGACTAAGTGTATTACTTCTGCATTCTATACAGGTTAGCATTCACACGCCAACAATATTATGCTTTCTGCTCAGAATTTTAGAAACGTGATTCCCATTAAAAGAGCAATAGTTGTTCAGCCTAAACCTTGCACGATTCTTCCTTTCCACTACAAGCATATCTTTTGGTTACCAGGGCTGTTTTGCACCACAGCATCAGTGCAACTCAATCTGCATTACTCTGAACTGTATGAAGATTTATATGGTTCTATAGCAAAGTACCTATCCATGCAGATCAGTGCACATGAAGAGTAAGTTTACAGGAATAAGAAGTGAAATCTTGTCACTAGAGATCTGACTGACTATACTGAGGGATGAGATTTGTTAGCAAAGCAATACCTTTTGAATATTTATTTTTCTAATCATACCTATATTTTAAACCAAGATTCAACAATTATTTCCCACAGACATTACTCTGCAGATAGGAAATTGGAGCTACAGAGATTAAATGACTTGCTGGAGGTCACACAGAACGTTAATGAAACAACCACAAACAGAACCCACAAATCCTATTTAGTCATCCTCTGATCTAACCAATAGTGAAAATATTAAATTTTGAGATTCACAGGCATTAATGTTTGTCAAACATACCTGAGAATCCTCTGCAGTAGCACTGGACTGGTTTAACAAATGTGCTGCATCGGTCTGGTTTCCACCTGCTGCTCCAAGGCGACGTTTAACTGAAACCTTATTAAGGACATAGGCACCCGATGCCAGTGGTTTAGTTATCACCTGCATACGAGTACATATAAAAAGGAAAGATTATATAGTTGCATCTTTAAAGCACTATCCACTTTGAAGCATCACTGATCTTCAATGGTCTGACCAGTTTGACAAAGCAGCCTCATTTTGCATGAGGGCAGTATACCTTTGACACATTGCTATGTACCGTTGCAGCTGGAGGTTGGGCAGTCAGTGTTTGTTGTTGAAGATGAAGCTGGTGATGCAGAGATTGTGGTGGTGGCTGCTGGTGATGGTGCAGGTGTTGCTGCAGCAGTGGTGGCTGCTGCTCATTTTCCCTATGCCACAGCACCCTTATAAATCGATTGTTTAAAACTGCCTCTGTGCTGGAAATGGCCTTTCTGGCCTCATCGTTAGTTAAATACTGAATTAGAGCAGCTTCAGGATCATTCTTGAAAGCAACCTAAAACAGAAGTTCGGCATATATGAACAATTGCCACTGATTCATATTTTACAGGAAACAAAGCATCTGAAATGTCATGTAAAACTGTATTTGACAAATGTTCGCCAGAAAGGAGGGAGTTGTATTTTTCAAGTATCGATTACACAAAAATGACACACTGATGAAGTCAAAGCCAAATGTCCTCTGACATACTTTACACAGCACAGACAATAGGTTTTATGTATGTAGTAAAATACACTACCATTGTGTTATCTGCTATCATCACTATTAAATATTCACTATGAAGTGAGACAGAAACAACCATTGCTGCTCCTATCACAGCTGTGCTCTGCATCCCCAGTTCTTCCTTTTAAAGCGGCTGTGGAAGGGCAGGGTTCAAATCCATACAAGACTAAATATCCACTGTATTAGGCATTTGGGTTACAGAAGCAAGGAGAATTCCGCCCAAAGGCCCAACAAAGTCACTACAATGCAAGCCACAAAGGTTTGCTCCATTTTTAGGAGAAAAGCCTCCTAATTCCATGTGATATATTTGAGGAAAAAAAATGTTTTATTCAATGTCAGTATCAAAGACCAATTTTATTTTCCAGTATGAAAAAGGGAATTACATTTTTTAAATACACTATTTTGGAGGAAGGTAGACTACTACCAATAGAGCAAGTCATTCTTAATAGAGAAAGCTAGATAGTTTTGGACTAAAAATGTCTTTACTCATATCAAACTCAAAACATAGGTAGATTTTCATAGGTCCCACTCTTGATTCAGTTTTCTTATCAAAGGCCTAAAGGAAGCCAAGCTACTTTCCCAGCCAAACAGTGGGAAACAGTTGACTAAGATTTTAGCCATAGAACTAGAAATATTTTGTTTATATAGTTCCATTCCAGACAATCCCAAGCACCATCACCTGAATTGCAGTCACCTGTGGTGGAAAATGGCAGTAAATTGATACTCAGAGACTTTTGGTGAAAGATGCTTGGATAAAGCCCTGACCTTATGAGAAATACTATGGGATCTTCAATTCCCATACAAAAACAGGAAGTATTTTTGTTTACCAGGTCTCTTCCAAAAATCAAGTGTAGGGTGCTCAGTGAATGTTGGGGTTTCAGACCCGATGCTTAACCCCCTTGCTTCACCCCCAGCTTTGAGAGTTTAAAATGCACCTGTGCAGCTAGAAGCTACTTCTTTGGGGGGAGGGATAGCTCAGTGGTTTGAGCATTGGCCTGCTAAACCCAGGGTTGTGAGTTCAATCCTTGAGGGGGCCACTTGGGGATCTGGGGCAAAATCAGTACTTGGTCCTGCTAGTGAAGGCAGGGGGCTGGACTTGATGACCTTTCAAGGTCCCTTCCAGTTCTAGGAGATGGGATATCTCCATTAATTAAAAAATTAAAATTAAATTACTGTATTAATTTTTAACAGAGTGGAGACAGTAATGCAGAGTGGACCAGGCACAAGAGGCTTCTGATTCAGTCCTTTTGCCCTCCCCACTAACTATCCTGATTTCCCAAATGATACAGTATGGTTTTTTGACAAAGTTATTGAAGAGAGACATCCGAAAAAAATAATCTTGATTTTACCTGAATGTTAACAATAGTTCCAAATTTGCTGAAATGTTCATTGAGTCGTGTAATATTATTCAACTCAGGTGGGATTTTTCGAACTTCCAGCTTGGTGTTAGTGTACTGATTCTTTTTCAGAAATCCTGGTTTATTCTGGTTATTGGCTTGCCTAGAAAAAGCGAGAGTGAGATAACATTTATGGGAAACATATTGCATATTAACTACTTAATAGCCTACTGTTCATTACTTAGGTTTATCCTTCTATAATAAGGGTAGATGACAAACTCAAGATTTAATGAGACTGTGGTATATGTAGCATTTAACATCTGTATTCTCAAATGGCAGGAGCCTGTTCACTAAGCCCCAGAGTCTTTTGAGAGCGCTCTGGCTCAGACAATTATATTCAGAACACTGAAAGAAATCCATTTTACATTACTGATTAGTCAGCTGCATTTAGATAATCTCATCGTCCCTTATGGCCTTATACTTATTAGTTCTTACTTTCCCATCCAGGGTTTCTTTACAGGTGGGCCTTCCATACTACTTGGAGGTCTTTTCCTGTTGTCTGGCTCAAGCACCACTCTGGTTACATTGCTGCTGTTATTTGCAATGGAAATGGGAGTTTCAGTCTGGATGATAATGTTGGCCGCTGGAGGAAAAAGAAGCATATTATTTAAAGTGCTCTAACCGAGACATCCCCATAATTAACATTTAAAGTTTAAAAAGCAGGCTTTTGTTTAAAGAAAAGCACAAGTATACATACTACAGATGGGTATGTTCAGCTGTTAATACTAAAAATCAAAGGTTTTGACAAGCTGATCAATCTTGTTTATGGAATTACTTCAGAGAATGGAAGTAAGTAGCTTAACAATAAGCTGAGTAGTGGAGGGTAAGAATCTCTCTTAAAAATGACTTTGGACAAGCACCATATTAAAATTAGAGAAAAACCCTCAAATTAAACTTCACACTTTAATTTCCAAAGTAAGTGTCAGCCTATTTAACTCATTTAAGAAAGTATGAAAGCCTTAAGAAAGCCACAAATATAGGCTGAAACCTATCTGTTCAGACCACAATTAACATTTTTTAGCATGACTTTCTTTCTTGGGCTGAAGATCAAGACAGAGGTGAGAGGCTGCAGAAGTGCTGGGAAGCTGCAGTTTAGAACTGGATGCAATTAAAAGAACTAGGGAGATGAGGAATATTTGCCTAGTACTTGATTGCATCCTGCTTAGATGCTGCTATTGCCATTAGTCTTTCACTTCCCACATGCCAAATACTCATTCCCCTAAAAAGAAGCTTGCTTAACTGTACATAATTTTATACGGTTTGTATAAGTACCAGAGACTTCGGTAACACTAGTTACACTGGTGAGAATGAAGGGTACAGGATGCACAGATTTTTTCATTTTAAATATAAAAACAGCTTCCAAAGTAAGTGCACCTCTCTTAGCCTTGAAAAACTAGAATAGAAGGGATTGAAACCAATTTGCCTATAGTGTTCTGGATTTTCCCCGTTACTGAAATGCATTCTCAGAGAGCAGTCTCTTAGAGCTTGCAGTGAAGTAAATCTTGTGTTTATGGCATCACAATCCTATGCTATGGAAATGGCATATCAGATTCCACAATAATACTTCACTACTAGATCCTCTGCCCCACCCTCCTCCACCTCTGGGAGCTTCTTTAATACTGTTCTGGGCGCCAACAATTTAAAAAAAAAAAAAAAAAAAAAAAAAAAGCCTTACAGGTGTTATGTGCAAGCAAAAGTTTTTTTTATACATGAGAATTAACCCTTCATTTAAACTACACCAGCTCAACCCAATAAATGCAATAGTTCCACACGCAAAAAGATGTAAGATTTCATGTGTGATAGTCTGTTTAAATTAAGATACCTTGCTTAAAATAAGCCAGATCCTCATGTGGCCAAGACCTGCCACAGCAGCTCCTTTGCCACCACCCTTACTTCAGCTGACACAGGGAGTATATGGAGAGAAGTTGGTGTGGATGGGCATTCTTGTGCCCCCTGTTGCCAGAATGAACCTTTGTTACATTAAAGCAGTGTTCAGGCTGCTTATGTTATAATGGGTACGATTTTTGGATTAGGTAGCTTAAAGCTTTTTGCCCCATCTCACCTCCCAGCTGCACTAAGAGCTTGTTGAGTGCATTTGAAAATTAGAGGGAAAGTGATTTGTATTTTGCATTAGTCTGCACAGTAGCAAATCAGTTTTAAGTAATTTTTTTTTTTTAAACTTTTAGATGATCACGTTAGCATTCAAAATTATCTTCTACTTTAATAAGAACTTTGACATTTAAAGTGTGTGAAAGTTATGCCTGAACATTAGTTCAAAGGCTCTATTGGTTTTTCTTTGTTCCAGGCTGAAACTAAGAAAAACCAAGTGATGACAGACTCAACTCTGTTCATAAGAACAGTTACAGCAGTGTCAAGATACCTTTCTTACCTCTTGGATTTGTATCCATCTCCCCAGATGTTAGGCCAATCAGATTTGGACGCTGTGTCTGTGTTCTAGTAAAGAACTGTCGGTACTGAGATCTACCAGCACTGGTAATACTAGGTGCTTCAGGGTTATAACCATCTGGCTCATACGTATCTATCAGGAGACCGAAAAAGAAATAGGAGGGATTTCTAAATAATTCCAAAATTCCAGGTTAGTTGCCTTGAGGAAGATGATTTGAATGTAACACGTCTGATGTACTACACTGAGCACATAGCCCTTGTCTCAAGGAAAAGAAATTGCAAAATAGCATTCAGCTATATCATCCTGAAGGTCATCTCCCTACCCACCATGACCTGGAAAACCATGCTGAGGTCCAAGAATTAGAGCCTGGTTTGGGTGGGGAGAAGAGATGGGAGTAAAATAGGGCATAGAAATACACGTAGCCTGCAATCTAAAACACTTGAGTAATATTATTGAACTCTGTAGTAAACCCGTGTTCTACTTAGTTTGTCACTGTTGCTAGTTTGAGGCGTGTTAATACTTCAACCTTTTTCATGCTGGTCCTCAATTCAGAAATGAAGGAAGATTTAAGCCATGTAGGTTATTTTTAATAAATACGTCAGGCAGTAGGGTTTCCTTATGGCACTCTTCACTAAATCTGATTATATTCCAGTGCCTGAGGGGAAGCAAAGCAGACACCCATGTATTTTGCAGGGCAGGGTGGGTAGGGAGATGGACCTTCAGGATGATATAGCTGAACTCTGTTGTGCAATCTCTTTTCCTTGAGAAAAGGGCTATGTGCTCAGTGTAGTACGTAAGACATGTTCTACATTCAAATAATTCTAAGACAGCTGAAATACCAGGCAATCATTTGATCAAAAATATTTACCCACTAAATGAGCCAACAAACAGAATTTAGCTATCTGACTCCAAGACCGGAAAGAAGAACTCTGTGTAAGCTTGAAAGCTTGTCTCTCTCACAACAGAAGTTGGTCCAAAACAAGATATTACCTCACCGACCTTGTCTCTCCAATTAGACATTAAGGATCACAGTAATCAAAAGGGATAAAGTAGGGCTGTTGACTAATTGCAGTTAACGCAAAAAATTAATTGCGATTAATCGCAGTTTGAATCGCACTGTTAAACAATAAAATACCAATTGAAATTTATTAAATATGTTGGATATTTTTCTATATTTTCATATATATTGTATTCTGTTTTGTAACTGAAATCAACGTGTATATTTTATTACAAATATTTGCACTGTAAAAATGATAAACAAAAGAAATAGTATTTTTCAACTCATCTCATACAAGTACTGTAGTGCCATCTCTTTGTCATGAAAGTGCAACTTACAAATGTAGATTTTTTGTGTATTACATAACTGCACTCAAAAATAAAACAATGTAAAACTTCAGAGCCTACAAGTCCACTCAGTCTTCTTGTTCAACCAATCCCTCAGACAAACAAATTTGTTGATATTTACAGGAGATAATGCTGCCCTCTTCTTATTTACAATGCCACCAGAAAGTGAGACCAGACATTTGCATGGCACTTTTGTAGCCGGCATTGCAAGGTATTTACATGCCAGATATGCTAAACAGTCGTATGCCCCTTCACACTTCAGCCACCATTCCAGAGGACATGCTTCCATGCTTATGACGTTTGTTAAAAAAATAATGCGTTAATTAAAATTGTGATTGAACTCCTTGGGGGAGTATTGTATGTCCCCTGCTCTGTTTTACCCGCCTTCTGCCATATATTTCATGTTATAGAAGTCTCGGATGATGACCAAGCACATGTTGTTCATTTTAAGAACACTTTCACTGCAGATCTGACAAAACGCAAAGAAGGTACCAATGTGAGATTTCTAAAGATAGCTACCGCACTTGACCCAAGGTTGAAGAATCTGAAGTGCCTTCCTAAATCTGAGAGGGACGCGGTGTTGAGCATGCTTTCAGAAATCTTAAAAGAGCAACACTCTAATGTGGAAACTACAGAACTCGAATCATCAAAAAAGAAAATCAACCTTCTTCTGGTGGCATCTGATTCAGATAATGAAAATGAACATACGTCAGTCCACACTGCTTTGGACTGTTATCGAGCAGAACCCGTCATCAGCATGGACGCACGTCCCTGGAATGGTGGTTGAAGCATGAAGGGACATATCAATCTTTAGCGCATCTGGCACATAAATATCTTGCAACGCTGGCTACAACTGTGCCATGAGAATGCCTGTTCTCACTTTCAGGTGACCTTGTAAACCAGAAGCAGGCAGCATTATTTCCTGCAAATGTAAACAAACTTGTTTGTCTGAGCGATTGTCTGAACAAGAAGTAGGACTGAGTGGACTTGCAGACTCTAAAATTTCACATTGTTTAATTTTTGAATGCAGTTTTTTTTACATAATTCTATAAATGATATTCTATTATCGTTTAACAGGGTGATTTATCCTAGGTCTGATAGCGATTAAGATCCAAGAACACAAGAGAAGCTAGGTTGGAGAAACAGAGCAAGTGTGGGTTCTTTCTAAATGCCACATCAAGGATGTCTCATTCTGTCAAACGTGTAAGGAAAAAACCCACACAAAACCCGGAGTTGTTAAAATTTGTGGAAAGCCTCCAAGTAAATACTGCATGGCCTGGAAGGGGAATGACTGAATAGAGAGATTCATCTGACACCAAGTATCAAAAATCCACCAAACCAGCCTTTCACATTGCCAAGAGGCCATTGAAGTTTCCCCAATACATACTGTAAGTTTTAAAATGTATTCTTTCAGAAAAAGCAAGAGTGACAAATGCTTGATCTTGGATATTTTTTAAAAGCAGTTTAGCTCTGGATTCTGCTGAGGACTTCCGTTAAGCATATGTAAATTGTCCTCTAGTTGCTCCTTTGTTGTATCCCATCTGATTTCAAGGGCACAGTCACTGAATGTTCCGATGGCAACAGTGAGAATTTAAGAGAATTTATGTAGTGTCAAAGCATCAGTAACATCCTAAGAATTAAGACAGATTAATCAATCACGAAGAAAAACCCTGCAATTGAAGGACAATCATGTGGGGACAACATGGACTGGAAGTATTTGGGATAAATGAACAAAGATTTCAGCAAGATAACTGAGTGAGCTAAAGCAACACTGCCCTTCAGAACAAGGAAAACAGAAATGCCAATCGACTCTTCATTACAGGCAACAGTAGTGTAGCACTAAAGATATTGTTGGATTTAAGTTAACCATTTAAGGTTATTCAGTGACCAGACAGATATATTCAGTTACTGCTTTCAATTATGTTTTATATAAAATCTTCATTTTCCATAGTAAAGAGGGACACATTCTTCTTTTGGATAATTACAATGAAGTCGCAACATAAACAAAGTCTTATCTTTATAGCTTGCTTTTCTGGTAACAACATATTTTGGTAGCTGCATATATATATATATATTTTTTTTTAATAGAAAATTAAAAGATGTTACTGTAATCAAGAATAGAAGCCTTAAAACTGGCCAAAAATAAAAATAAGGCTGAGAGAACGGGGGGGGGGGGGGGAAGAGAGCGCTACTTAGAGGTTTAAGCGTACACAAGGTTACAAGTTTAAGTGTAAATACTGAGGATTAAGCTGATAGTTTTAGACGAGGCTAATAAATCTAGTTCACCCCGGATCCTCCACATTCCCTGAGGCTGCAGAGCTCCTATGCCATGGTCATACTGCTTTAAGGAGACGATGCCTGAATGAAATTCCATTTAAATGTGAAACTATCTTCTCCTCCCTCCTGCCCCCCTCTCCCCCAACAAATGGAGCATTAATCAAAGGAAAGCCACCAAACTGAATGTTTTTGGATTTGTATGCACTGCAAGAAAGTAAAAGTAATCACCATTTATATTATACAACATTACCAGAAGTAGTTTTAACTCTATTTTATCCCAGGCAGATTAAAAGACACTTGCTTACGTTCTGATACTGTATACAGTAGGTTCTGGGGTAAAGGAGGAGGTAGTCTTGCTCCCACTGGTGCAAGATTGGGCACCGCACTTGTCCGAGGCTGGTCACGGTTATTCATCAAACTTGACTGTGTTAAAGGTGGTCCTATAATGACAACATTAAATAGATCACTGACTTCATAGCCCTACAGATACTGAACAAGTTTGGACTGAACTGTTTGTACATTTATACTCAGCCTTTACTATAACCAAGTTTCTTGAGATTGCAATATTTTCTAATCTGAGAGTAATAAAAACATTCTGTATATGAAACGTGATTTGGGTTATTTATTCAATGATATTTTATCAGAAAGAATAAAGCTTTAAACTAAAAGGCACTCTCTCTTCCCTTGGAGACAGTAACTATTATTGTTAGGGCTTACATTTGCTAGAACAGATCCTCCCTCACTTCCACCAGGGGAATAAAATCTCATTGAGAGCAAGAGATCACAATAGCGCTGTTTAGCCAGCATTTCTCAAATGTGGCCACCAGCGGCTTTTCTTGTGGCCACAGCCTTCCGGATGGTGATTGAGGGGCGGGCGTAAAGCAGTGATCCTCCCCTGGAGCCACAAACGCCAGAGGAGCAGACAGCTGGTGTGAGTTCCCCATCTTCTCCATGGCGGTGGGGTTCAGGCTTCCAGCTTCATCCCTGCGGGGTGGCGGGTTCCGGCCATGCGGCAGTGGGCTTTGGCCTTGGGCTGTCCCCCGGCCCCTCGTGCACCACCCCCAGTCCTTGCTGGATCCTCCGGCCACTCACCCATCCACTACATCACCCCCAGCTCCCACCGCCTCCCTACCCACATCCCCATCCAAGGCTTAATTTGTCTCCCGGCTTGCCAGGGCTGAGTAAGTCTGCTGTGAAAAGTGATATTTGCATGTTTATTAATATCACTTTTCACAGCCTCCCAGCTAGCTTAACAACACAAAACAAAAAAGACAAGAACATGCAAAGCACCTTATTTGTGTTTCTGTTCTGTTTAGGTCCAGTAAAGGATAGAGACAACTGTATGCTATTTTTATTATTGAGCTTGCAAAAAAACCTTGCATAAATAAATTACTATGATTTGGACATGTACATGTGCATATATATTAATTTTTCGTAAAGTTAATTAAGTGTTTTAGGAAAAATTATCATAGTGGCCACCACACTCTGAGGCCACCAAAAATTTTGTTGTGAGAACCCCGGGTTTAGACTACAGGTCTAAAAGAAGAACTGAAAGGACAAGAATTAACCCTTTTGTGGACAGAAGCATTTTTGTGTTCAAGCTCAGAGTTATTTTACTATGTTCTTTTCTACTTACTTAAGTCCAGTACAAAACTGAGAACAGCTTTGATTTTTTATTCATATTTTAAGGGTCCACAGAACAGTGGCTTAATCATGATATGCATCCAATTAATAAGGTTTCAACCATGATCAGACAGCACACTATAGTCTGTATTCTATTGAGCAAAAAAAAAAAAAGGTGGTAAGCAGCTCCAAGTAGTTTTCCTGCTGATCAGATGTACTCGTTTGGGGGGGAGGGAGGGGAGGCGTGCATATGTTTTTCCATATCCAGATGATTTTAATTTCATTTTCTTATATTTTTAATACAAACATAAAAGTTAAATGTATCACCACACAGTTCTTAAATCCTGAAGCCATTTCAGAAGTCTTTATAAGTTTTGCACACAAGTTGGTCAATAGCACTATTTTTGGGGGGAAGGCTAGCAAACTCAATCCTCAAAAAAAGATTGTATGAATTATTAAACCTCACATTCACACACTTTTCTGAACATCACTTATCTGAAAAATTTACAGGAGGCCCAAATGCTGAATGCTTGGAGAGTTCTGATGGAGTATGACTATTCCTATTCCCACAACAGCTGGCTGACTAGTCCACAGAATGCCACATGTACTGTGTTGATGTAATGAATAAAACAGTGCTGGAACACAGTGTACATGTTTCCAGTATTCTGCAAAATTCTTCTCACAGGCACAATTTATGCCCCAACATTTCTCAGAACCAGCAAAATACATTGGGATATAGTAGAGAAGTGGCTAGGGAAACTCAGCCACCACTGACAAGCCAAAAAACCCTAATCAACCAGAAGTGTTAGATGTGCTAGAATGCATCCTCTTTATTTTGGACATTCTACACCTAAGAGAGGAAATTTTGAAAAATATTATTAAGTATGATATGCTTTATTACCAAGTCTAGTAGGACAACTACAGAACTTGAAACCTCTGCCTGTAAGCTAGTTCAGTTTTGATGACAGCACACATTTTCCTTAAAATTAGTTATTTGAATATTATATGATTGGTAAGGAGTTTCAAACTAATGTGAGAATCTTTTGACTAGACTAACCTAAAAAAGTCATCTAAACTAATTGTCAGCAATAATCAGCCCCATGTATATGAATAGCTGCATCTATTCCTTTGTATTTAACATGCTTTGAGTCCTGAGTATCTACTAATCAAAGGGATATATTATACTGAATCTATAGTGAGCCTTATTGGAGACTGAAGTGCTAAGTGCATGAATCTAAATGCTCAATCCTACACTGATGGATGGGGGATGGTTAGATTCCCCACCGTGTCTCTAGTTTCTATATTAGTCATTTATAGTGCTGTGAACACTACATTTTTAAAACTGCCTTCCAAGTTTCATTTTAGTAAATGTTTTGTACAGCACACAGATAGCTAAGAAGCTAGAACAATGTGTTACTTTGGGTAAATAAAAGTATTTCTTTTAACAGGAGCCAAGTAATTCATACTAGGACTACAAAATAACCTACTGCAATATTTTAACTTACTTGATACAGGAAGCACGACCGGAGGTGGTGGCCGAGGATGTACTTGTGGGCCTGGCATTCTCATATTGTGAGCTGGACCTGGCATTGGAGGCATTAGCATACCAGGAGGAGGAGGAGGGGGGAGTCCTGGGGGTGGTGGTGGAAAAGGAATCATGCTTGGCAATGAAACTTCATCTACTACTAAAGGGTCATTTCCATGATCAAATTGGCAAAGGTCGCCAAGTACACAAAATCCTCGCTCTGCAAAGACAGACAGACAATTTCATTACCATTTTTCAAGAACTTCAAAAGTGATGACTATAAGATTTAATCAAGTATCACTATTTCCGTGATTTCTCACTAAAGAACAAATAGATGCATTTAAGAAGTCCAGCATATTCTGATCTAACATTTCACACCATTAAATAAAACTTCAAACTAGAATTCCAGTTGGAATATTAGTTTAGCGTCAAAGAATCTGAACTGTTTCCACAACAGTGTACAAACTTCAACAGCGACATGGGGGATGGGTAGGTAAGGGAGACAGAATCACCACCTGTTTTATGTCAAACCCTATAATCTGAAGACTGCTACTGGCTGAAGTATTTGCGAAGGCACGCCCGTAGAATTATGAACTTAATACATTCCTGGCAGTGCCAAAAATTGTCAGATTTCAAGTAAACCACTTCCAGCAAGATTAAGTCTTATCCAAGCAAACTGCAGGTTCATATGTACCCTTACATTAAAAAGAATCTACCTACCACTTAATCTTCATTTACTGCAGAATTTAGTAGATATATTTAAAAATAAAAGAATATGTGAGAGGTAAGAAATAAGACACTAGGGAAGAAGTTGGAGAGAAAACAATAGCTTCCTTACCATCATAATCTCGACATCGTCTTTTAGGAGGAGGGTTTCTGCCAAATGAATTGGGAACACTATGATTGTTATAATAATTTGACCAACTCTCTGTTGTGTTCTCAGGATGGTGAGCAGGTGCAATCACGGTAACAGCACTGGGAATAGACTGCGCAGAGGAATACTGTTCAGTAGAATTACTGGATGACAAAGACACTGGGTTATATGAGCTCTCCATGTCATTCCTTTCACTCTTGAATTTTGCTCTCTCTTTGTGTTCCGCTTTAAAAAAAAATTAGCAAAATAAACCAGGTAAGTTTTCATGCTTTTGTTAGGTATGGAGAAATAGAATGCATAGATGGTTAGTGGACATTACACAGTAATACAAACTCACGTATTCACCATGCAGAACGTAGAATGTTTATACTGTTTGTGTAAAATTACTTTTCTTAAAATGCTAGAACTGTAGACCCAAGACATCGAAGGAGTTTCCACCTCAGAAACTGATCATTGCTCTCACAAAGCTCACATTCATCCAACCATTTTCCTTTCTTGAAAATGAAAGCAACTTTTCCCTCTAATGTTGAATGAATGACAAACACTCCTTAATATACCCTGAAATACACAACACTTTATTCTGCCAATCGCTTCAGTTCCTGGATTCCCTATACAAGACCAATAGAACACGATGCCATCATTCCATTTAAGTATTAAAAAATACCATCTTCTAAAATTGAAACAATTTTATAGGAATAAATCAACTTCTGCATAAAAAGATACCAGCATTTTGGAACAATAGTATGTTTTATCAACAGACAGCACAATACCAGAAGCATACATCCACTGGAATACACTTATGAATAAATTAAAATGGAGTTTAAAAAAAAACCTAATTCCCCTGACTATACTACACTACAGAACAGCGTCTTAATTGGTTTAATTATGTCAGCAGCATGTACTTCTCCAAGCCAGTTCCATAGCTAGTGTTCTTAAACAACTCACAGGCATCCAACTTCTGTTTGTTTATACATTTTGCATTAATCACTACAATGAGTCAGATGTTCTTCCAGTGCAACTTTTTGGCTACTCACCAATATTTCTGTTCAGATCCCGGTCTTTGCTTCTACCCCCGCTGCGGCTACGACTTCGGCTTAACCCTCTGCTTTTACTACGACTTTTACTCCTGCCTCTTCGCCAGTCGTATTTGTCTCTATATAAATCATTCCGATCATAGTATCTGTCATAGTCTCTCCATTTGCCATCATCTCTCTTTCTCTCTCTGGTTCTGTAAGTCATGTATGTATAAGCCACATATATTGAGAGAAACAAAGCCACGGAACAACTTTGGAGTCACAAATGGTAAATGTTCTTCCCTCCTTACTATACTCAGACAGTGGCACCCACATGTGCCTCTATAGCCATGCTGTCTCACAAGAACGAACAGGTTCCTGGAATGGACAACATCATCAGCTGCTGTTAATATTGTGCATAAAAAAAACCCCAATGTTCTTCTACTCTCTCTCCTTTCTGAAATGTGGGTGAATAGATGGAACTCTTAAATATCCCTAAGCACCAGCCCGTGGGACACTTTGCGGTGTTCTCAGAGGAGACTATGTTCTATCAAAGAGCTACTGGAGGTTGATGGCAGAAGGGGAGGGAGGACCGAGTAGGCATTCTGGTAAAATTACTGCCTCAAGAGGTGAAAATCCACAGTTAAAGAGTCTGGCCAGCAAGGAAAGGGAAAGAGATGAACATCTTGTGATTAAACGGCAATACTAACCTTTGTTCATTAGAATCTAAACGGTTTCTCTGTGGGCTAGGATACTTCTTTTTCCTGCCATCTCGTTCTTCCTCAAACGACTCTTGAAATATCTATTTAACAAACACCACATCATTAAACATAAACAGCTTTAAAAAATACAAAGAAATAAACCTAGATTTAGTTCAAACCACAGCTAGCAGCTGTTTAAGACAACAGGACACCTATGCTAAATGTGTATGTAACAAAGCAGCAGGGTTGTAAATCTTCATGTCTTTTTAAAAGCTTTTAGTTTCCCTTTGTCAGTAAAGCTTTCCAAAATTAGAAGACTATTTTTGGGTTAAATTTACATTATACAGGAGGTGTTGAAGTTAAAGAAAAACAGTGTGTCATCCTCTAATTGGTTGCAGGGTTCCTTACTGTAAGCAAATAGGATCTCCTACATACGATTTCCCAGACAACAGGAACTTAAAACTATGCAGCTTTGCAGGCCTTCTTTCATATGTAGTTGCATCATTAATATGAATTCTGGATGTGGTAAATTATTCATATATTTGGATAGTACTGTACAGGTCATACCTCTTACAAAAATTAACAAAAGCCAAAAACAATTTCACTGGTGTTTTTACTCAGCTCCACCATAACTTGGTCTGTTTGAAAAAGATCCTTGTACTGTTTCTAAGTTTATTTGTAGCCATTTTGTTCCAAACAGTGCATCACTTCTAAATTATTAATAATTTTGATGGCAACAGCAATGTTCTTCTATAAAAGCTTCAAGATAACTATATTTTAGTTTAAGATTCTTCCTTTGTCTGCATTATTTTAGCTTGTGTCATTCCATTTACAGGGAATCCCAAAACATCTCTAGATGTACAGCAAATGACGTTTCACAATGAGTTTAAAAGACATTCTGGTCTAGGACTGGCTATATGATGTCCTGATCCCATGCAACCCCACATAAGAAACCCAAATACCCAATTCTAAACCAAGAGAACAATGGCAATTTTAAGATCTGTTCTAACATGAACGATCATAGCTAAATACAAGTGTTATGGCATCAAAAGAAGTGATAGACTTATAAGGATGCAGTATGATAAACTTTCACTCAGGATCAAATGGTATTTCAGAATTAGAATTTTGGTATGAAGAGATGGTCCTTAGATACAATGAAGGGCAACCTAGAAATAGCTAGATTGAACAGCGTAGATGTAAATCTACACTAAGTTACACTTTTAGCAGAGAAATGTCTCCCCTTCCAAAACCCAAGGTTACATGACTATTCTTTGGAGGCCTGACTGACAGTTCGCAACGTGTGATCATTTACTGCCTCCATGACCTTCGGCTGATTGCTGACATTGCCGACGGGACCACAAAAGTATAGTAAGATATTTCCAATATCTATATGTAGACTCTCAGACAACAGTGGATATATGAAAAATCCATTTAGAGGTACTTGTCTTAAGCCGTGTTTCCCAACTGTTCACTTATCAAGGAGAGATTTTAGAAGGGAAACTTCTAGTAGTCCTAAGAGTACATGATATACATGCACATGAAGTGGGAGAAGGGGGTCAGAATATCATATATCCCATCTGACCTTATCTAAATATAGCCAGCTCTTTTCTGTAATAACTACATCACTTAAATCAGGCTTGTGAATCTCACTGAACCATGATGACAGTACATCCAGAGAACAGAGAATTATTTCTATTGCATTCTCTATCAAACACTCCAATCAGGATCAGGGCACCACTATGCTAGGTGTTTTACAAACTTGTAGAAAGAGGTTCCCTGTGCTGGGGAATACACAACCTAAAAAGACAACTAAAATAAAAAGAGGTAGTGGAAAGGGGTACAATATACAAATGAAGTGACCAAGGCTGATGATGGGCACACACCTTGGCGCCTCCATTTTTAAACATTTTTATTATTGTTGGCAACAATGAATAGGAGTATAAAAAGCAGCTGCTGTGGAAAGAAAGCTGTATTATATCCAGGATAATTCCTTAAAAAAAAAAAAAAGCTTGCTAACATGTTTAATTGGTAACAACTTTTCTAAAAAAACCCATTTGTTATGCATTTAATACTGCATACACAATAGCTACACCTAGAGTAGTGGTCTTTTGGAAATCTACATGCATCTTTTGAGGTAGCTAACAAGACCCTTACATCATTCCCCATTCCTTAAATCTGTCCATTGTAGAGTCATTCCTCACTGCCAAGGAGGGCCGAATGAGAGTTCGGAATGCTACTCCCACACTGATCAAAGGGAGGTGTCTGCAAAAGGACACAAAATGCTCCCTTACCCAATGGACAGACCACACCACCTTTACAGTATTCCTGCAAGCTCAGAGATGGTAGCACAGACCATTAGCCACAAAAGAGCCTGTTCAGAGCATGTTTTGTTTTTATAACAACTTCCTACAAAAGCGGACGGTGGAGGGACTAGTTTGAGAAGCTCACAGCAGCAGGTGGATGGGAAGTTAATATTACCTCCTCTTTGATTTCTTCTTTTTCCTGACCTGCAGGCTTCGGTTCTAGTTTTGCTGGTTCAAGGGAAGGAAGGTAGTTCTTTGTGTACAGACTTTCAAATAGTTTATCTACAAAACCTGAAGTTTCTGAGGAGAAAGATACACACAAAACTTGATTATACATCTTGACTTAAGTCTATTGTCAGGAAGGACTATGTTGATAAGACAATTCCCCAAAATCCAACCACAAAATAGTATTACTTAAAAAAAAATCCTTATCTTAAATTTGTGTGAATTTTAGTGGTGTTAGGTACTGGAATGACAGCCCTAAAAAATGATGTTTTCTATACAGCTATAGACATAGGTACACAATAGGAAGCAGCCTGGACAACGCCACATAGCCCTGCTAATACATCTCAATTTGTGGTGAAGGGACCACTTTTAGGACTGAATACACCACTATCTCAATTGCTCATTCGATTTTTGTCTCTGTAATAAGATTGCCGACACCAGCAATTTTTGTGACGTAGACACTCATCCACAGGAAACAAGACAAAATTTCACAGTGGATCCCAAAAGGCCATTGAGAAGTACTAAGTTACAGACTCTATTAAATTGGTCTTCACTTGAACCAGTGGCCTAGAAACGAGAGGTTCCGTATCTCCATTTCCACTTCCTGGACAATGCAGTCCATTCAATATAGGCTTAAAAAAAAAAATGCAAAAATACAACCCACCATTCTACATTTATTAGCAAGTGAAAGTTTAATATTTCAAAATCCCTAAAGTTTTAATTCCATCAACTTGACCTTAGCAATTGAGTCCTAACCTCTGGTTTATTTATTCCTCTTACCAGAGCTTCTATACTGTAACTACTGCATGCATGCAGGCTGTGTGTGATGTATTAACTTTTCACATTCTGTGCACAAGGAATAACCCTTATAGAATCATTTGACTTCAACTGCTGAATTCTTTTTGCGATATCTAGTAGGTCTAGCTTGAGAGTCAGTTTTCTTTAACCTAGTTAATTAAAACACTTATAGTAAACAGAGTTCATGCCTGCACTGAGAGTTTTAGGCAATTTTTGGTCTAGATACAGTACAGCTTTCAGGGTGGAAGCAATAGTGTAGACACACTGACATTTTTATCATCAAATCATTGAAAGATGCTCAAAGCAAGTCTAGATGATGACAAAAATAATGGTGTGCTGTCTACGCTGCAGCTTTCACCATTGTTAATGCAGGAGGAGCTGTGCTTGTGCTCAACTTGCTTAAAATTCAAAGCATAGACAAGAGATAAGGGTTTTAATGGCATTTCAATTCTGGCTGCATGAATAGGAAGGGCTCCTCACAAAAATCAGAAGCGGAGGAGGGAGATCAAACAGCTCTCCAGTTTTCAATAAAAAGGGGGTTCTTACAAAATGACTTTTTTCTATAAGAGCCCCTTTTTAGTCAAAATTCAAAGGCTGTTTGAATTTCACCTCTTATCACACTCAACCCTAGTTATTTTAGAGACATTTGCAAGTGGGCATTTGTACTTTAAAGGACAATATAAGTCTTAGTATAACTCTGCTGAAGTCAATGGAGTTACACCTGAGATAAATTTGTCCCAGAATATCAAGTCTCTGATCTGACATTACAAAGATGGCATTGGGTTCACTACCAGCAATGAGGAGGAGGATTTAGTTAGGCACAGGAGTGAAGTAGCACCTTTGAGCCCTGAAGTTTCCATCTATTATAATAAAATGGTTCCATCCTGTTGAGGAGCTGGTGAGAAACAGGCACCCAGGAAATACCTCAAATCCTCGGTGTTGTGAAAGTTCGTCATCTTCATTACTCATGTTTAAAAGCAATCTCATCCCACCATACCCACTAATTTGGCCACTAAGGGTCAGATTTCCAAGTTCTCAGCACCCATATTTGGGGCCAGATTTTCAATTGGAACTGAGCTTCCATTTTGGCACTTAAATAAGGGCCAGATTTTCAGAAGTACTCTACACCTGATAGCTCCTGTTGTGAAACTTATGTATGGCCCAATTTTGTTTTGTAAACCTGGCCACTAGTGTTTAAGGAAATTAAGTGTTAATTTTTGCTTAACAGGCTTTAACTCAATTGAAATTGTTTAAAAATCAGATCTTGGAACCTTTGATCCTTCATTTACCGGCAAAAAATGCTAAATCTCATTATGAATGCAATATACTTGTATATGGGAAGAAAAGAGTAGGCCCCAACATGACAAACTTTATACAATCCTTTCTAAACTTTAACTATGATGTTGCAGAACAACAACCTTCCAACTGTTAACCACTAATCACAATTTAATAATTGCATTTAAATTTTATAAATTATGTTGAATATTAAGCTACGTAGTTACAAAGAAAGCAGAAAAAGTACCTTTCTGCAGAAAGACGTCTAGCTGATCAGCACAGAAAGCCTTCAGCTCTTTCTCTGGTTTGTCTTTCTTGACTAATGCCACAACATAGTTAGCTAAGGCTGAAGGGTCTGCATCACATCTGACGAGGAGAGGGAAAAAAATTCTTAGCAACGTACAAATTGATTTTGTTAAACAACGTTGAAAATCACTAGAAATTACATTCTGGACAATCACAGTAGTTATAAAGGCATCATCAAGACAATCTTCTGGCAATGCATGTTGTTGGACTTTTAGGATAATATCGTGCAATCCAGTAACATCACAGTTGCACCTGGCTCCAGTGTCACAGAGCAGTTTCTGCCATTGTTGCACACCAGTGAGCTGTTTCGATTTTATTTTGTGCTCCACTAACAATGTCAGAAAAAGCTTCCATGCCTTGTGCTTATTCTTTGGCTTTGCTTGTGAAAAACACCATAATACAATTCTTAGGTCAATCAAGCAGATGCTATAATTTCTGGCCAACTCCCCCTTACCAAAGCACACCCAAAACAACTGTGCCCCACCATTAATGAAAGAAACTTACAGAAAAATGACCTGGAAGATTGTTCCACAGTGGAAATGTTGTATGATGTCTTAACAACCAAAATAGACTAACCAAACACATCTCACCAGGAAGAGATCTGAAAAATGTGTATTACGTACACAGTTTCATCACACAGGAGCACAAGTGAAAAGAATGAAGCCAACATGCAAACCTTCTTTCTTTTCTTCCACAGTACTCTCAAGGTAGAGATTTCACTATCTAAAAGTGCCTTTATTATCACAAACTTATTACATTACACTCACAGCCCAACAGCCTTTATTTGGCTATGTGAAGATCACTAGAAACACATCCTCCCTTTGTACTACAATGCTCTGGTACCACTGGTTAAACTGAAGGTTGCTTTATATCATACACTGTTCAGTCATCAGAAAACGTTCAAAAATGAGAACCTACTTGCCAATAGTGAAGCATTATACAATGCAACAAATGTAGCAGCTAGGTGAATAGATGCAGAGGACCCCAAAATGCCAGGGGTATGTATTTGTATTTATTCTAAGTTCATTATTTAAAAAAAAAAAAAAAAGATTCTAAATAACCTTTGACTGTCAACATTTGCTTGCTTTTGGAATTGTCAATATAAAGCACACTAGACATAGCAAACAGTTTAGAAGCCTTAAACTTGTAACAAATTATTTGTTGAAAAATGCAAAACTTCACAATTAAATATTCAATCACCTCTACACCCTATTAATTTGCTCGCTTATTTCCAGGATGGTTGCAGGAAAAAACATTTTATGTTTCAAAAGGACGTACAGAAATACAGTAATGAAAAGGGTTAATCCAAAAAAAAAAAAAAAAAAAAAAAAAGTGGAAGGTTATAATGTTTGTAAAAGTGTGGTTGATATGTTCCATGCCAGTCCCCATGTACAATTTAATGAAAAGAAAAAGCTTCAGGGGTTGCAAAAAAAGGGAGAGCTTCCATCCCCTCTAAACATGTTTTTTTATTTTAAACTTTCCCCCTCCCTCTTTAGCATCCCAATTTCTCTCAGGATGACCCACTGGGATATTCTAGCACTTGCTTATTATATAACAGAAACTTGCATAAAGTGCTTATTATACCCCGGAAAGGATCTGTGCTGCACGTTCACTCCTCATTGATCTCAAATGCACAACCACCACCACAAAGAAATTCTAACACTGTTTGCCAAGAACCCTGGTCTCCAGCTGAAATTCATTCAGAGTACAGCTTTGGTACCAGAAGTCTGAAAGTGCTCAGGTTAGAAGGACGATCAGAATCAATAATGAAGACAGATGATTTAATAGAGACTGTAGACAGTAATATGCTAGATCAGGGGTAAGCAACCTATGGCACGAGTGCCAAAGGCAGCATGCGAGCTGATTTTCAGTGGCACTCACACTGCCCGAGTCCTGGCCACTGGTCTAGGGGACTCTGCATTTTAATTTAATTTTAAAGGAAACTTCTTAAACATTTTAAAAACCTTATTTACTTTACATACAACAATAGTTTAGTTATATATTACAGACTTATAGAAAGAGACCTTCTAAAAACGTTAAAATGTATTACATGCATGCAAAATCTTAAATTAGATGAATAAATGAAGACTCGGCACACCACTTCTGAAAGGTTGCCGACCCCTGTGCTAGATGAACATCTGGAGGCTTTTTTTTTTTAATTAAAATAAAGACATGATACTGTAATTCTCAATTTAAGCTTTTGTATCAAAATTAATGCAAGTGAAAAGTTAAAGTATTCAGAGGAAAAGAACCACACTGTAAGTACAAACATTATACTTTAAATTTTCAAACATCCATTGGTAATAGGAAATGGGGAAAAGTTTCAGCCAGTCTCTATTTCTTTGCTGTTATAGGTTTAGGACAGACCCCTAATATTGTTATAGCAAAGTGGAGAGTAATATCAATGTTTATTTCTTTTAATAATTACATACGAGTTAGTAAAGTCTTTAACAACTCCTCATGTAAATATGTAACAAAACTAGTCTGCAATAACTTTTATAGTGTATCTGTATACAGACAATTATTTTACAAAACTGTGCTATTTAACAGATTGTAGCCAGTCTCGTTGTAGGACCTCCCCAAATTTTCAAATGGACAAACACAAATACAGAATATAGTCAGTGATAAAAAGTAGATTACTAATAGCTTATAAATTCCACAACTGTGAATTCACATAGGCCTCTATTTTCCTCTGTATAAAAACTAAAAAATTCAGATAATTCCATTCCCCCCTCCCCCCCAACAACCCCGTCCCACAGCTTTCATGATAGGAAAGCCCTGTTTCTGGCAAACATTTTATGAAGTGAGTGTGCATTTATACATAGACCTCTACCTCAATATAAAGCTACCTGATATAACATGAATTTGGCTATAACGCGGTAAAGCAGTGCTCCGGGGGGTCAGGGCTGCGCACTCCGGTGGATCAAAGCAAGTTCAATATAATGCGGTTTCACCTATAACACGGTAAGATTTTTTGGCTCCCGTTATATCGAGGTAGAGGTGTATTTTACAAATATTTACCCAGTACATCAGGGACTCTTTTAGAACGACATTTCTTTGTAATTACAGAAAAATGGCACATTATCAAAATCCTTCAGAAGTTTGACTGGGAAGTTTCCTGCAGATCCTCAAGAGTGGATTTTGAGTGTTAACTTTTGCCACCTTTTCAATGTGACTAAAGATTTATTTTATGAACTATTTTATATATATATTGTGTGTTGGGGAGGGGGGGGAAGTGAACTCATGTTGCACAGTTGAAGATTAAATGGACACTGAAGCCAAAAACTCCCAAACCCTCAAAATATGGTGCAAGTGCCACATATTCTGTCTGCAAAGCACGGTGCAAGTGTTAACTAATTAATCCTTCACACTTCTGTGAAGTAGGAAAACAAGTATTATTCCCATTTTACAAGAGGACCAGGGAGATTTAAATAACTTCCCCAAGGCCAAAGAGGGCATCAGTAGCAGAGCTATGATTAGACCACAGAAGGTCCCTGGACCCCAGTCCTGCGCTCAGACCATTTAAAAAGGACAGTCTCTAGGAGACGCTCTGTTTACTGAAAAGTATGAGCCAGCATAGGAGTGTGACAATACAGAAGCTGCCGCATGAACTAGGCCCTGCCACTAACCCAGTGCATGGACATTCTTGCCTCTGTCCCCTTGGCCTACCCCCCCGCCCAGCCCGCATACCAGGGGCAGAGCCCAGGGCACCTTTCGGACAGGGGGAATATGGACATTGCCTCGCAGGCGCCTGGGGTGCCAGGGAACTCGCTGGCCGAGCCCAGAAGTTTATTTGCGAGCCCGAGTGGGGGCCAGTGGTGGAGTATCAGTTTTAGAGACAGCCAAGACGTTTTCAGCGGGCAACACATTTCATCCCCCGAGTTTCCCGCCCCCCATGAACACCCTCACCCCCCCACGGCACCCCCCATTGTCTCCCGTGCCAGCAACAAGGCAGCCCCCCCCCCCATCGCCACACAGGCCCCTCGCACCCTGGGGCCTCCGGCCCACACACGCCCCCAACCTTCCCAGTGACCCCCGCCAGCGCCCACCCCCCCGCTGCCCTCCCGGGCCGCCGCCCCCTCCCCCTCCCCCTCACTCACATCGGCTCCAGTAACTTGGCCAGCCAGGTCTTGAGGGCGTCCACGTTCTCAATGATCATGGTGCCCCCCGCTGCTCCGCCCGGCGCCTCCGTTACACCCCGGACACCATGGCCCCAGGCCCCCAGCGCCGGCTCGGACCCCGCCTCCCCCAGGGCAGTTACTCGCCAGCAGCCCCCTCCCCCCGCCAGGGCCTAGTACAGGAACTAACCACCCGCACACAACGTAAACTGCTGGTTGCCAACGGGGGCGGGACCCCGGTCACGGCCACCAATCACATGGCCGGGTATGCGCGAAGCCAGCCAATCGTAGCCGCGCGGAGCTGCTCGGCCCGGGGGTCACTAGGCAGGCAGCAGGTTAGGTCGAACTAGCACGTGAACTCTTGGTGCAACATGGGTAGAGGAGGCGTTCTTAAAGGGCCAGGCACTTCTATTTCCCACTCACCCCCGTCCCAAATGGGTGAGCAACAGCCGTAGTGCCCTCACCCAGCCCTGTCCCCTGGAGCGAGCCCCTCATTCCCAGCCGAGCTCCCCGGCCCATTGAGGGACGAACCTCCCCATTCCTCATCCCCTTGCCTATGGGGTGGGCATCCCACCTTCCAGCCAACCCCCCACTGGGGAGCACCCCATGGGGAAAGCATTCCACATTCCTCCCAGCCCCCTCCTCACCCCCATGGAGTGAGAGCTCCCTATTGTCACGGCCAGAGCCCTAGGGACTGAGCACCTTACAATGCATCTTCACACTTGCACTGCAGTCCTGTGCACACTGTTCTACTGTGAATCCTCTGCACAAAATGGCTTTCACGATCTTATTTTTAACAGGCCGCTACTGTCACCAGTCACACACATGGCGTTCAGGGTAGGACCTGCAGGGGGCAGGGGATTGATTCCTCAGCTATTGGCCTCCAGGGGGAATTAAACTTATAAAACCAGCAGGTACACTTGCAGCTAGGATGCCACTTACAGTTTAAAATACTTCCAGCTTCGCTTGCTTCTGTTTTCTCTGGAAGTAATCCCCACAAGTCCATCCTTTTATGAATGACTGTGTTAGCTTCAATTAATTAAGGCATAAAACAAAGACTCATACTCTGATGCTATATTTAAGAGGATTTTGTATGACCTGGCTCAGTGATTTCCCTACACCTCCCCTGAATTTCCCCACCCCCCCACCCCCCAGTTTTGTGAACTAGTTACATGCCAATTTAGTGACTGGAAATTTGAATTGAAATTGAAACATTAATACACACTTTAAAAGCATATACAGTGTATGATAAAATACATGTATCTGAAAAAGTATAATAGATTTGAAAAGTATGAACATAGACTAGCTTCCTTATACAGCTGTTGTTTTTTATGACAATGTCAGTGCATTCATTTCGGTGATGTTGGCCAACCTAATAATTTCAAATTATGATTTGTAAGCAAAGTCTAAATGAGCTCTCCCTGACAGGTAGTGATGAGCTGGGGCGGGGGGGAAAGGCTTCAATTAAATTCACACCTAATCTACCTAGGTATCCAGCAAACAGAGCTGTGTTGCCCAAGTGATAGATTTTGGCTGGGGTTGGGTTACAAATCACTTGAACGTGGGGGGAGGGAGGGAATGAAATGTTGTTTTTCTTATTGTATGAGTAAAGGGCAGTAGAACTGTACTTAGCCTGTGCTGAATGAGGGCATCAAGAGAGAGGGTGGGGACCTGTCCCTCTCCACTGTTTAAAGACAGAGCTGATTAGGCTTCATAGATAGTCTTTTGTTCTGTTAAGTGACCACTGCAGCTCAAATCACTGATAATCAGGTCTAAGTGCTTAGTCCTGCTATGGGGACAATGTTCCTGTGGGTACAGTGTTTTTGTGTAAGAGACAGCCCAGACTGCACTAGCAGCGAGGTTCCCCCACTGAGAACTCAGTTGAAATCACTGAGAGCTGGGTGGAACCTCAAGAGACCAACTCGCAGAGGTCACAGTGGCAGGTGGTAGCAGAAAGTGACTGCATAGGGCCATTGGCAACAGAGTGGTGGAGTGAATGGTGGCACAACAAACAGCAGTGGCCAGAACGAACAGTGAGCAGCTGGAGGAATGAGCAAGGTGCCTTCTTGCCCCCCACCTGGGAGGTGTACTCACGTGAAAGCACCTCTGAACTCTGAGTCTCCACTGACCAAGGACAACACCGGTGAGTGGGGTGTGGTGGAGGGAAAAGTGAGGGGCATGTTAAGAAAGTATTTGTTTGTTGGATTATATTTTGGTGACTTTGCTCCAGAATGCTAGATTTGTGACTGGGAATGGAAACTTATATAAATATGTTTCCTAGTAAGCCAAGATTTTTAAAATGCATTATTTGCCAAGGTTGTTATCTCACATCGTTGCTATCTTGAGAAGTCATTATGTTGGGGAGTTTCTGTAATAAACACTTTTATTATTATAATTAATTTTTACATAAGAATGGTCATGCTGGGTCAGACCAATGGTCAATATAGCCCAGTATCCTGTCTTCCAACTGTAGTCAAGGCCAGGTGCTTTAGATGGAATGAACAGAAGAGGTAATCATCAAGTGATCCATCCCCTGTTTCCCATTCCCAGCTTCTCGCAAACAGGCTAGGGACACTCAGAGCATGGTGTTGCATCCCTCCCCATCCTGGCTAATAGCCACTGATGGACCTATTCTCCAGGAATTTACCTAGTTCTTTTTCTGATCCTGTTATAGTTTTGGTCTTCACAGCCAGGGCCGGCTCCAGGCACCAGCTTACCAAGCAGGTGCTTGGGGTGGCCACGTCAGAGAGGGGCGGCACGTCCAGCTGTTCGGCGGCAATTCGGCGCACTGTCCCTCACTCCTGCTCGGAGCGAAGGACCTTCCGGCGAATTGCCGCCGCAGATCGCGATCGTGGGTTTTTGTTTGTTTGTTTGGCTGCTTGGGGCAGCCAAAACCCTGGAGCCGGCCCTGTTCACAGCATCCCCTGGCAAAGAGTTCCACGGGTTGACTTTATATTGTGTGAAGAAGTACTTCCTTTTGTTTTTTTAAAACCTGCTGCCTATTAATTTCATTGGGTGACTGCTAGTTCTTATGTTACGTGAAGGATTAAATAACATTTCCTTATTCACTTTCTTCACACCAGTCAAGATTTTATAGACCTCTATCATATCCCCCCTTAGTTGTCTCTTTTCTAAGATGAAAATTCCCAGACATTTTAATCTCTCCTCCTGTTTCATACCCCTAATCATGTTAGTTGGCCATCTCTGTACCTTTTCCAATTCCAATATATTTTTGGGGGGATGGGGTGACCAGATCTGCACACAGTATTCAAGGTGTGCACGTACCATGGATTTATATAGAGGCAATATGATATTTTCTGTCTTATTATCTATCCCTTTCTTAATGATTCCCAACATTCTGTTTGCTTTTTTGACTGCCGCTGCACATTGAGTGGATGTTTTCAGAGAACTATCCACAATGACTCCAAGATCTCTTTCTTAAGTGTTAACAGCTAATTCAGACTCCATAATTTTGTATGTATAGTTGAGATTGTTTTCCAATGTGCATTACTTTGCATTTATCAACATTGAATTTCATCTGCCATTTTGTTGCCCAGTCACCCAGTTTTGTGAGATCCCTTTGTAAGTCTTCGTAGTCTGCCTGGGACTTAACTATCTTGAATAGTTTTGTATCATCTGCAAATTTTGCCACCTCACTGTTTACCCATTTTTCCAGATCATTTATGAATATGTTGAACAGTAATGGTCCCAGTACCGACCCCTCAGGGATACCACTATTTATCTCTCTCCACTCTGAAAACTGATAATTTATTCCTACTCTTTGTTTCCCATCTTTTAACCAGTTACTGATCCATGAGAGGACTGCCCTCTTATCCCATGATGGCTTACTTTTCAAAAGTCAATTTAAATTAAATACATTTTTTTTTAATTTATATATTTTTGGAAATCTAGACTTGTTATGTGTTTTGGTGTAACTTACATTATCCTTATGTTAAATTTGCATTATCCTAACAAAACATTTACTTTATTCATATCTCTTTTATATGTTGCAGGTCAAAGTGAAAATGAAAAGACAAAAAACAATACAACAATTTTTCCACTCAAAGGCCTCAAAAACTAACCAAGGTGAAGAACACATCAAGAACCAAGAATATATCAACATGTCATCTGAAGGTTCAAGTGGTATATCTACATCCAACCAGCCCAAAGCACAAATACAGCTACCTACTGAAGAAACAGTGTCTCCAAAACCTAAAGGCAGTTCCCAATGTTTGTCGGTCAAAGTGTTCCCATTTATTGAAGTTACAAAAGGTGGCTACTGGTGCACCTCTTGCAAAAAAGCTTACAAAGAAGAAAAGCTTCCCAATGCTATCATTGGTAAAAGCGGAGGAACTTGGTTTGTCAAACCGATCAGCAAAGCCAATGCTGACAAACTACGTGAAAAGGCTGCAAAACACCAGGCCTCTGGAGTGCATCATCATGCAGAAAGCCTTATAAGCCAGTCATTTTCAAAGCCAATTTTAGAAGTACTTCATGAGGCTGTTAAGAATGCTGGAGACACAACACAGTTCATGCGAACAAACATGGCTGTGGCATGCTACTTTCTATTTAAGCAAGAGATACCACACAGTACAAACTGGAGGCCAATGTTAAGTGCATTGTCACTTGTTCATCCTGAAGTGGAACACTGGTTCCGAACAAGACCAGCAAATGCTCACTATCTTTCTGCAAGAAACTCAACTGACTGGCTAGAAGCATGCGATGCAACAGTGAAAGACTCAACAGTTGAAAAAATGAAGAACTCTCTCACCACATTCAAAAAATTTGCATACATGGCTGATGAATGCACTGATGCAAATGGGCATCAAGTATTAAGTCACTGTGTACGTTATCTTGATGTCAGGGGTAGGCCAGTAGATGCATTTCTAGATGTTCAAGTTATAGAAGACACATTGGCTGCATCTGTGACAACCCACATCTTAGAAGAGTTAAATCCTTGTCAATTGGACCCCAAACAGATGGCTGCTTGTGCATTTGATGGAGCTGTATGTCACGGACTCGCAGATCGTGCCCACTCCTGGCCCTGTGTGGTCCGTGGGGGGGTGCCCCTTTCAGTGAGACAGCCCTTCTCGGGGGTCCACTCTCTCTCTGGGTTAGGCCCCTCCACCTCCTGGAGCCGCACCTCTCTGAGCCTTAGCACGTCTGTCTCTCTCTGTGGGCCCCCTCAGGGAGTCCACTCACTCTGGACCCCCGGGCCTCCGCCCCCCGAAGGGGTTGATGCAACCCTGTTCTCTAGACCGGAGTGACTCTCAGCCAGCGTAAAACGGGAGGGTTTATTGAGCATTGAACACAGCACAGGAAACTCTCTGACCCTCAGGCCTGGCCTCCCTCAGCATAGCACATCCAAGTCTCTCCCTGCATCCAGGTCGGCCCTGCCTGCTCCCCCTCTCCAGCCCCGAGCCCCCCTGTTTCCCAGCTGGGCATCTGAGATCACCGGCCCCAAGCCACGCCTCTGTCCATTGTCTTCTCTCCAGGTACACGGGGTCGTCTGGGCCTCCTCTCCTCTCCGCCCTCCTCCGGCTGGAACCGGCTGGTTAGGTCATGGGGTCCTCTCTTCGCAGCCCATTGTCCTCCCACTGGCCAGAACCGGCTGCGACTCCTGAGCTGGGTCTCTGGGTCGTCAGGTCACCAGTCGCTGGGGTCTCCATTCTCCAGGCCATCGGCTGGGGTCCCAAGTTCCCTCTCCGGTCCTCTGTAACAACAAACTCCCTTTCCCCTCACCTCGTTAAACCAGTAACACCCAGGGACACTGAGTCCCACTCCCTCTGCATGCAAACCATTGGAAAACCATGAGAAAATAAACAAATCCCCCACTTCGTCACACTGCAAATTTCTCCGGAAGACCTGGTGGAGTACAAGCTTTGCTCAGAGAAAAGTGTAACCCTAATCTCTCCTATAGACACTGCAGAGGCCATCTACTTCAACTAGCACTAGTATGAGCTGCAGAATCTTCAAAAGACATTAAAAAAGCTATAAATTTAATGTCTTCATTATATTCTTTTTTCATCAAGAGTCCAAAAAGACTGAATATCTTGGAAAATATAGAAGATACACTGGGACTGAAGTTCAAATTAGTCCAACCTGGGAAAAACCCCTGGCTTTCTCATGAGTGATCCTTGGCTGTTGTCTTAAAATTATTCCAGCCGTTATTACTGGCTTTGGAAAGTATCTACCAAGATGGGATGGATCTAAGTAGTGAGGCTGGTGGATTACTTTTGCTACTACGTTCAGAGAAGATTATTGCCATTCTCTCTCTTGTAAGTCTACTGTTGAAACCACTTGGGTCATTAAAAAATGCCATCCAGGCATCTGCTACAAGAGTAGTAGATCTTTGTCCAGCAATAGAAGCTACATTTGGATCAATCAGAGAGCTATCGATTGAAAAAGTACTGGAAGAAGCAAAGACTTCAGTCCAGAAGTTGACTAATGAAGGCATTTATATTGAATCCTTAAGTGAAGAAGACAAGAAATGTTTGTTAAGACAACTGAAAAAGTACACAGACTTGATTCTTAAAAATCTACAACAGTGACTTCTAGATTCTACTCAACCTCTACATAGCTTTTACAGATGCCTGTCCTATAAAACACCAACAGTTGAGTGGAGCGAGGCACTACCAGCAATGGGGCTGCCATGTGATCAGGACAAAATAGAGAATTTGAACACAGAGTGGAATATCATACAACGAATGAATGAAGATTTGACTTCAACTTCTTTTTTATCATCACTAGTGGCTCGACCCAATCTTTGTGTTCTGTTTCCTGGGATGAAAGAAGTAGGAATTCATCTCTTGCTCCTCCCAATCACAACAGCTACAGTTGAGCGTTCTTTTTCATCATTGAAAAGAATTTTGTGTTCTGAAAGAAGTCGCCTTCTGCCTGATCATGTGAATGAACTAATGAGCATATCAACTGAAGGAATGGAAGTACCGGACACACGAGAAGCCACCGAAGATGAACGCATTGCATTCAAGAAGTTCATTAACAGAGTTCTGCAAAATTATAACAAGAAACCAAGAAGGATGTAGACATGCTTCATAGAAGGCTTGAGTAGCCAACTTTAATTTGTGTGATGATTTTAAAACATAAGTTAAATCTAATAAAATGGTCATGAAACATTTTTCAGTTTTTACTATGGTGCCCACCTTCACCCTCACAGTCTCACCCCTCATCGGCCCTTACACCCCCCCTGTAAATTCAAACACCCCCCCTAATTTCAATTCCTGAGGAAACCACTGACCTGGATGATGTTTATGAGTCACATTTGTCTTACCGGATTGCTTATGCCAAATAAATACATTTGTCTTACAAAGAGACTATATATAGTGCAGCATGCTCCAGCTGTGCTTTTGACATGCCCCTTCACCAGTGCTTGGAGCAAGACCAGTTTAGAGCCTTTACTCCAGCTGTCCACTGACCAGGAAGGACCTCTGCACAGGCAGTATTATCAGGGAGCTGTTTCACTTTAAAGCCCCCTTCCACTGCCAGAGTGGCATTGCGGGGGGTCTCAGTGTAAATAAGGGATTGTCCACACTCAAAATGCTACAGCGGCATAGTTGTGCTGCTGTAGCGCTTTGGTGTAGACACCACCTATGCTGACAGGAGGGGTTCTTCTGTCAGCGTAGGTAATCCACCTCCCTGAGAGTTTTACAAGTGTGAATACATACAGACCTTCTCAAATATTTGTGATTATATTGCCCTGTAGTTGGTGTCCCAAAAGAGAATTATAAAACATAATAAAATACATATACTGCAGATTTTCTTGCAGCTCTAGTGCTGATCTTCTTTCAGCAGTGTTAGATATCTAAGTCTAGACTAGCGATCCAGTTGATTGCTTCAGGTGACGTGGCGTGGATGGAAAAAATATTACTGGGCTAGGACTCTTTGGGATGTTGATTGCTGAGGGGTGCTGTAATCTGAAGTCCGTTTCCACAGTCACAAATACAATTGTGTCTCAGTCCCCAATTACGGAGGAGGTAGGTTCAACTGCCATGTGATTTGCAGATGTGGTTTAGAGTAGACCATATTTTTTATGGGAGTGTAAAGCTACTGAGTTCTTTGGTTGATCCTCAATGAAATGTTTCTTTGGGACATTTGCATCCTTCCACATTGTTCGCCATTGATCTTTGGGGGAGAACCCTGAGTGTTTGAATGCTTGCACTGCAAGCCAAAAAGGTTTTCTGGATTTAAATAATAAACAGATTATTATTTAGGTCTTCATGTATTGGAAGAGATTTGTTCCCTTGAATACAATGGAACTCCCACAGGCTTCTCATTTTGTGAAGAACTTAAGGTGGATAGATTTGCACCAGTACAGGAATCCACAATTTTGGAATTGATTTTACTGTACCCGTAATGATCTGCATGATAGTGTTAAGTTGAGAATTGAAAAGTGATGTATGGGACTGTTCACCCATCCAGATGGGTGAACAGAATTCTGTGGTAGAGTGGACAAGGATATGTAAAGAGGTCCATAGAGTTTTCACATTAGCTCTCCAGGTGATTCCTGCCAGTTTCTGGATGAGATTTAACTACATCTTTATTTTGCCATGTATATTTTTCAGGGGTTGTTGATACGTGAGGTTTAGGTCTAATGTCACACTAACATATTTCAGGATAGGATTGTTTCTTATCTGGTGGCCACAAAAGTCCATGAGCAGCTTCGCCCTACCCTTTCAATTGATTAGATGAAATGCTGGAGCAGGTGATGATCACCTTCTCATGGTCTGTCCTATTATGGGCTAGAGCACAACCAATGCTACCAAATAGGCATCTGAACATCACTCAGTGAAGTCCTGGAACGAACAGCAATAGAAATAGTTACTTTATTGGTAATGACCTTGATTGTAGGAAGAAAGGTCCTGAGTTTTAATCCTTGCTGACCGCTATGAAGTCTGCAATACAAATGGTGACTGTGAAATCCAGGGTGGCAATGGAATAGTTACATCTTCCATCATTTTCATTAGTCTACCGTGTTTTCATTCACTTGTTTGTTCATGGGCATACTAGCTGACGATGTCTGAAATATAAATGTGAGGAGATGAATAGGGACACTACTACACCTTAACGTCACTGAAATACCCTGGACTAAGGGAGATTCTGAGAAAGAGAAACAGGGAAAATTGTAAATAGTAAGACTATATGAATATGCATGTTGCATCTGTGTCAAAAAGATCATTAGGCTTGTTTTCACTGAGTATTCATGCTCAGCAAGATAGAAATATTTTTCAAATGTCTCAGCTAAGCTCTACTAAGTTTTCAGTGTATACTCTTGAAACAGTAGATAAGTGAATACAGAGCAGCTCTTGCCATATTTTTCTATAAACGTAGCTTTTTAAATGAACAATCTAATGTCAGAAGATTTAAAATTCTCTCTCTGTTTGGTGCAGGAGAGACTAAAATGTCAGTTGTTTGATGGAGCTTCAAAACTATGTTTTAAAAGGTATTAAAACATTTTAAGATGAAACTAAGCTGTTGGAGACATGTATCCAGGATGTGATGCATTTCAGTTAATCAAATTATCAATTCTTAATGTCATCCTATGTTCTAGTTGTTTTTGAGTACTTAAACCCTATCAAAAATGACATTTAGAGGAAGAAAATACTGGGTCTGTGCTCCCCCCACTTATGACTAATAAAGAAGGTCTGATTGTTCTTTTTAGAGATTCAGATCCTCTTTAGTCTGGAAGACTCTGTGATGACTGGACACCTGGTAAAATGATGATTTCACTAGCACTAAACAAGAAAAAGTTGAGGAGTTAGGCAAGGAATTAGTCGGACAAAACACTTTTTCAACTTCAGTGACTAATTAACAATTTGAATAAAAGAAGCATTTGTTAGAGATGCAACACCCTCATACCTTCAATTAAGACATTAGGAGGTTTCAGTGTACATGCCTTATACCTCCTACTAGTCCTCCAACGAAACCAGGGAAGATTAGATGTTATATTCCTGATATTTCTAAGATTAAAAAAATACTAGCAGGAAAAATGAAAGAGTTTAGGCCTTTATACATCATAAAGAAACATAAAAAGAACAAGCGCAGTTGTTTTAAAGTCCTTTGGAGATCACTTTTAAAATAAGAATAGCGGTTAGAAGAATTGAAAATTGTAAAGCTAATATAATAAGCTACTGGTACTGTAGCTTTAATAATACCGAAGTCCAGAGTCTCCTCTGCCTTACACCTTGTGTATTCCGTTACACCTCTGTAAATGGGAGGTAAACTGTTACTAAATCAAAATATCATTTTTGCACAGATTTAAATGTTGACACCGTACCAGACAGTGGAGAATCAGACCCCAACTCTCGTTAATGGATACAAGTAATAATTAATTATTGGAGCCTATCAATACAGCTCACACAGAATTACAGTATTAACTATTTGTAGGAGCCAGAAGGGGAGAGAAATACTTAGATTGTAAACTCTTCAGTGCAAGGACTGTCTGTTTTGTGTTTGTACAATGCCTAGCACAATGGGGTCCTGATCCAGGACTGGGACTCCTAGATGCTACGATAATAAAAATAATAAATAATATTAATAAAGCAAAAAACACAGGCAGATTCTTATCAAATACAGAGTTCAAATTCTTTGCTGCTGAAGGTGATGCAGCTGCACCCATTTTTACAAACAGAGAATTGGTCCACATTGCAACCTAGAAATAGAAGCCACGTGATATAAGCCTGATGTTTTACATCTCCCCCAAAACAACAAAAACAGCCAACCACCAATGAGCCCTGACTTTGTAAAGGGTGTGCTGGAGAAGTCATTGAAAATGAAAGCTGTTTTCTACTTCGCCTTACAAAATATAAAGTAGTACCAGAAAGATATTGTGCTTCCTCAAGCTACTGGCTATAGTAAATGACTTCTAGCTAAAAAAAACAAGAAAGAAAAAATATGCATAACTGTGGAAGAAAAGAGAAAGCAGAAGCAGCCTTTGAATCAGAAATACTAAAAAATAAAACTTAGCCCTTATGTTGCATTTTAAATGTTCAAGTCTGTCTACAAACAACTTTTTTGTCCTTTTAGATTTTGTTTGAGCAGAACTTTGAACATTTAAAGTGTAATATAAGTGCTAAGTTGTATTATTTCTTATTCAGAGGCTGGCTATAGAATGTGAGGCTTATTTGTGCTGTTCCTTTTCTTTCCAAGTTATGCTATCTTATTTTTTTTGTTAAGCTGACTTCTTGGTTTTTAAAATTTTAAGACTTTAATTTTATGCTGCTAGTCTATGACTAAACTTGCAGTCGGTAATTTTTCTGGTGACTTTGTCAGTTTCAAAATGACACTAAACCTCACATGGACACATATAATATCCATTTACCACATTATCTTTGGGAAACCAGACCTATAAACAGACACTGGATGTATTAACTTCAGCAACAATTGAATATCTCGTCATGCCATTCCCTTCAGGTTTGGATCTTTCAGCCTTGAGAGTTTCACTAAGCAAAACTAATCAATGGTGTATGAATTTATCTGGTCTTAGAGTCTGATGATTTATGCCTTTGAGTTAGCAAACTTGATTCTTATTTGTTCCTTGCCTGACCTTCAGGCAGAAATGGTATTTGAGGGCATAGGTTCCTTGAATTCAGTGGCCATGCAAGGGCTTGCCCAGATCTCAGTGGAAATTAAAACAGTTTGGGAAAAGAGACTATATGTACTGCAGCATGCTCCAGCCTTGTTTCTGACATGCCCCTTCACCAGTGCTTGGAGCAAGACCAGTTTAGAGCCTTTACTCCAGCTGTCCACTGACCAGGAAGGACCTCTGCACAGGCAGTATTAACAGGGAGCTGTTTCACTTTAAAGCCCCCTTCCACTGCCAGAGTGGCATTGGGGGGGTCTTAGTGTAAATAAGGGATTGTCCACACTCAAAATGCTACAGCGGCATAGTTGTGCTGCTGTAGCGCTTTGGTGTAGACACCACCTATGCTGACAGGAGGGGTTTTTCTGTCGGCGTAGGTAATCCACCTCCCTGAGAGTCTAGTGCTGTGTATCTGGGTCAATTTAACAACATTGCTCAGGGGGTGTGAATTTTTTACACCTCTGACTAATGTAGTTAAACAACCTAATTTTCTAGTGTAGACCAGGCCTAAAAAACAGACCCAACACAAGCCCAAGCCCCTTTGAAGTCATGGAGTATCTTTCCATTGACTTCAATGGGCTTTGCATCAGACTTCTTATTCTTGTCTCTATCTGTTATATGTGCTGGTATCCTCTGTAACCCACATACCACCATGGTACCACTGTGTTTAGCTGTGCCAGACAGAGTTGCTTAAGGGCTGTAATGGAATCTTACATGCAGTTTCAGTCAGATATCTAGGTCAGTGTTTTCTAAACTTTTCCATGTCATGCACCAAGAGGCCATTTGCGGCACAACCAAGGTGGCAAGATGTCTACTCTAAACAGGAATGGATACAGAAACGATTGGGCCAAGCCCCATTGGCAACATAGTTGGTGATGGGACGGTTGGCCCCAGGCCTAGCAAAGCTCAGACCAGAAGATGACCCCAACGCCTTCCTCTGAACATTTTAGAGGGTGACGAAGGCAGCAGGCTGGGAAGAGTCCACATGGGAGGCCTGGGTAGCACCAAATCTGACAGGTGAAGGGCAGGACGTTTACTGGGTGGTAAATGATGATCAGGTAAACTCCTATCTGGTGGTAAACGTAGCAATCTGGACAGATTAGAGGTGACTCCCAGACATACAGACAATAGTTTTTTCAGGTAGAACTGTTTCCACAAGGGGCACAATTGCAGGTAGTGTCCCAGAAATGACAAGATCTTGCAATGCAGTGGTTTTGTCCTGGGACCAGCATGATGGAGAAAGTCTTGGATCAGATCATCTTGGAGCAATTCTTGGAGGTTCTGCCCAGGGGAGCACAGAGCTGGGTAAGGCACTTTCAGTCAACCTTGGGGACAGTGCGGGATGTGAGGGAAGAGGTGGAGCAAACCTAAGCCTTCTTTGAGACCTGTAATAGGACATGCTCTATCCTCATCCTCTGATGCCCCAGAAACCTCTCAGTCTGTCTAGTAAGTGGCAACTTTATGTGAATTTATTTACATTGCCATCACCAATGCAGTCTCATGCAGCAAAGTATTTACAATGCTTTTTGTCCTTTCCCACGGGTTGTGGGTGCACTCTGGTCTGGGAAGATTGGGTGAGAATAAATAACCTGGATTAACATTTCTCGAGTACATCTTCTGTATCCATGGCGAGACCCATATTTACCCTAACATAAGAATGGCCATACTGGGTCAGACCAAAGGTCCATCTGGACCAGTATTCTGTCTTCTGGCAGTGGTCAATGGCAGGTGCTTCAGAGGGAATGAATAGAACAGGTAATCATCAAGTGATCCATCTCCTGTCACCCATTCCCAGCTTCTGGCAAAATCGAGGCTAGGGACACCATCCCTACCCATCCTGGCTAATAGCCATTGAAAGACCTATCCATGAATTTATCTAGTTATCTTTTGAACCCTGTTATAGTAACCCTACTGCAGAAGTTGAGCTGGAGGTTCAAGGTTGGAGATCTTCACTGTGTTCGGGGTGGTCAAGGTTCTGCCTTGGCTGATACTTCAGGGGAGAGACTAGTTTGGTTTCTCAGCCCTCATACAGCAGGGGCTAGAACAACCCAGCGCCAGAATGGTTTGAGATCAAGTAGAAAAGGAAGTAGGAGGGCTAGAGGCTGGAGTAAGAACAGCAAAGGGAGACTGAAAGAGAGATCACAACCTCCCCAAGGACTGAGGGATCAGCCTAGAAAATGCCAACAAGAGTTGGACAACATAAGCTCCACATGGGAAAATCATCAACCAACTAGTCATGTTGGAACAAGAGACCACGTTTGGATGTGGGCTAGGAGGAAAAGCAACAATGTCTGGTCCTGCAGGAAGAACTGGTCTGGGCCCAAATAAGGAAAACTAAACAGGATACCGTGGAGACCCAAACAGAGTCCCAAATTCAACAAGGTGTCATAGGGACCCAGGCTGGACTCTCCGTTAAACAAGCCAGCAAGAGGATTCAGACAGGGCCAACATTTACTTCTCATGGTGAGACTGAGGTAGAGAGTCTGTGTGCAGAGACAGAAAAGCCTAGGCATGCAGCATCCCCGAAATCAAGGAGACAGAGATAAGACATTTTGTTGCCTCATCATCCAGTTTTGTGAGATCCTTTTGTAGCTCTTCGCAGTCTGCTTCGGACTTAACTATCTTGAGTAGTTTTGTATCATCTGCAAATTTTGCCACCTCACTGTTTACCCGTTTTTCCAGATCATTTATGAATATGTTGAATAGGACTGGTCCCAGTACAGACCCCTGGGGGACACCACTATTTACCTCTCTCCATTCTGAAAACGGACCATTTATTCCAACCCTTTGTTTCCTATCTTTTAACCAGTTAACAATCCATGAGAGGACCTTTCCTCTTATCCCATGACAGCTTACTTTGCTTAAGAGCCTTTGGTGAGGGACCTTGTCAAAGGCTTTCTGAAAATCTAAGTACACTATATCCATTGGATCCCCCTTGTCCACGTGCTTGTTGACCCCCTCAAAGAATTCTAGTAGGTTGGTGAGGCATGATTTCCCTTTACAAAAACCATGTTGACTCTTCCCCAACAAATGATGTTCTTTTCTCAAGACTAAACAGGTCCAGTTTCTTTAACCTTTCCTCATAGGTCAGGTTTGCTAAACCCTTTTATCATTTTTGTTGCTCTCCTTCTCCTCTGGCCTGTCTCCAATTTGTCAACACCTGCTGTCAGCTGCTCAGTCCCCAAGAGCAAGAGGCCCTTGGTGCAGACACTGACCCCTCTGCTGGGCTGGACACTAAATCCACTAAGCGAGACTCCCGGCTCAGGCAATCACTCAAAATGGCCAAAATAAAGGCAAGGGGCAACAGTAACCCCAATCCTACCCCTTCTCCTAGCCCCAACCACTAAGGAGGGGAAACTTGATACTCCCCTATCTTTGAGGGTTGGTATAGCCCAATGATGAGCATGATGGGACTTGTAGTACCACTGCGAGGCCTCTGGGAGCTACACGTCGGCCAGCCATGCGCCCGGCGGCGCGGAGATTTCTGGGACCTGTAGTGTTCCAGCCCGTCCTTCAGCATTAGACTAGCAGCGTGGAGAACTACATTTCCCGCGAGGCCTTGCGGTAGCGTTCTGGCCTTGCGCTTTCCGGAGTGTGGCTGGCAGCCGGTACAGCGTGGAGAAGGCTGCGAAGGCCAGCTGGGGAGTCGGGACCCCGGTCGCAAAGGATAGGATGATGGTGAGTATGGGGCTGTGTCCCGGGGGCACCACGGACAGCTGGTGAGAGAGCGAGAGGTTGGGGGGGGGGTGCATTGTCCCACAGGGCGAGAGGCTGGGGCTGTGGTGGTGGGGGCTGTGCATTGTCCCACAGGGTGAGGGGCTGGATCCATTTCCTGTCATGCCTTCTGTCAAAGGATCTCAAAACAATTTTCTACCATGGATTCACTGAACTTCACAATGCCTTGTGAAGCTGTTGTTCTCTCCCTTAGAAAAGGGGAAGCTGAGGCGCTGAAAGGTAAAGTGACTTGCCCAAGGTTACAGAGTGGGATGGTAGCAGAGCTTGGGAAAGACCCTACGTTGACGCCAAGTGCTGTGCTTTAACTAGCATATGACATGTATGCTCTTGCTCGACGTTGGCCTGTCAATATGGAACGTGCACTTAAGGGGTTCTTCCTTTTTAGGCTGTCCTGTCAGAGGATTTTTGTTTTACAGTGTAGTGACAATTATACCATTGTGTTTAAACAGTACCCAAAGCTATCCGGGATTGGTATAGTACTATAGTCAGTGTCTTGTAAAATGCAGGACCGCTCCAGTGAAAATTGGCACTTTCCCTTGAAAGAACAGGCAAGTTTACTTAGACTTAAATTTTGGCAATTATAAAAATGTTTATAACAAAATTTAAAAATAAGAACTTGGTTCATCTCTTCTCATTGTGTAAGGCAAGTGTTCTCAGCCTTTTTGTTTCTGAGGCCTCCTCTAACATGCTATAAAAACTCCATGGCCCACATGTGCCACAATAACTGGTTTTCTGTGTATAAAAGTCAACGCTGGCATAAGGGGGTAGCAACCAGGGCAAATTGCCTGGGGCCCCATGCCACAGGGGCCCCTGCGAAGCTACATTGCTCAGGCTTTGGCTTCACCCCGGGTGGTGGGGATCAGGGCTTCAGCCTCATTCGGTGGGGCTTCAGCTTTCTGCCCTGGGCCCCAGTGAGTGGCCCTGCTTGGTGGACCCCCTGAAACCAGCTCATGGCCCTGGACCTCTGGTTAAGAATCACTGGTGTAAGGTCGATACACTAATAAGATTTTTGGGATATCCCTGTCTATTGCACAGACAGTGGAAAAAATATTGTTAAGAGATTATGAGTATCCATTTTAATCTCAAATATAGGGATAATTCTGTATAGAGCATAGGAGAACAAGAAGATGTCAGTAGATGGGGTAGATTTGAAACATTTCGTCAGGTTATGTAATGCCTTTTGTATGGTTTATAGTCATTCTGTGCCTTTCAATGGCACCCTTTTATTTCAGAGGTCCCCAAACTGTGGGGTGCCCCCACTAGGGGGCGTGCAGAGGAATGTTCTGGGGGGATGGTGGGGGATGGGTCAGCCACCCATGAGGGCTTGGGGAGGGAGCGCTATCCAGCCCTCTTCCACCCCCAGCTCTGCTCCAGCCTCAGCTGCGGCCCCGGCTCTCAGCCCCACGCCTGGCCCTGCCCTAGCCTCAGCACCTGGCTGCAGCCCCGCCCCCCAGCTTTGGCCCCTGGCCGCGGTTCAGGCCCTGGCCCCAGACCTGCCCCCAGCTGCAGCCCCCTTACCCCGTCTGCATTTCCCTCCCTCCTGGAAGCCACGGCCCAGCTCCTGGGGTGGAGGGGCACCGACAAGGGTAAGAGGGGGTGTGACCCTGAAAAGTTTGGGGACCACTGCTTTATTGAAGTCTGTGCTCACAAGTGTATTGGGTAATTTACAGACAGGTAAAGGTAGACACAATCCCAACCACAAATTGGTTACAGTCAAGTCCCTGTCCTGAAACCAGTTCCCCTTGAATCTTCTTCTTCAACGCTTTGCTGGTTGACCATAGAGATTGTTCGCCATTTGGTCTGTTCCTGTGTGGGACTGCAAGCACTTGATGGGCTGAAAGTCCAATGTCAGAAGACACTTGATGCACCCTTATAATAGGGGGTCTGCCTCTGGGCCGCCTCCACCTCTCGGTGGGTGGAATTTTAGTTCAGATGTTCCCCTTGAATGGTCCCTTGGGATATGTGCTAACTGCTTATGCTAAACTATCTGTTCAACCTTGTATTTAACTGACACTGTGAGTACCTTTCTCAGACCTGAGGAAGAGCTCTGTGTAGCTTGAAAGCTTGTCTCTCTCACCAACAAAAGTTGAGCTAATAAAAGATATTACCTCACCCATCTTGTCTCTCTATATATACATTAAACTTTATGCATGTTAGTAGTCTGACTTCAATATTCATAATGTTGGACAATACACAATGAGTGCTAGTAACAAACAATGATTATACAGAATAGGGAGAAGGAATAAGATCATGTGGTTTCCTCACGTTATGTAGGTCTTGATGGTTCCAGTAGTTGTGTTTTGTGGGGAAGTATATGTATATGAATGCATTTTAAAAATGTATCAATGTTCGTTGCTTATAAAATAATGCAACTTAGTTTATTAAAACCTTTTAGTCAAAGATCTTATACTTCACATGCAATAATGCAAGCAGACTCTGCTGTCTTGCACTTGTAGGAAGTATTATTTCCATTTCCTGTAGGGGGAAAATTGAAGCACAGTTAAGTCTGGAGATTTGTCCAGCATTACACAGTGAGGTAGTGAGAGAAATAGGAATAGAGAGGCATGACTTGTCATTCCTTGTTCTAACCGCTACTCATGCTACTTCCCACTAGATCCAAGCTGTTTGCCAATATCTAACTCATTACTTGACAACGCAGTAACTGCCCAGGCATCAGGGCCGGCTCTAGGATTTTTGCCGCCCCAAGCAGAAACAATTTTGGCCTCCCCCCCCCCCCCGTTTTTTTCTTACCCCACCCCCGGCCCCGCCTCAGCTCTGCCCCTTCCCCAAATCCCCAGCCCTGCCTCCTCCCCCCAGGCTCTCAAGCCTAGGAGGGAGGGGGAGAAGCGGCGCGTGCGCCGCGGCCACTCGGAGTCTCCCCCTCCCTCCCAGGCTCTCAAACCTGGGAGGGAGGGGGAGCAGCGGCGCGCGAATCAGCTGTTTCGCGCGCCGCGGCTGCTCGGGATCTCCCCCTCCCTCCCAGGTTTGAGAGCCTGGGAGGGAGGGTGAGCAGCGGCGCGCGAATCAGCTGTTTCACATGCCGCGGCCGCTCGGGATCTCCCCCTCCCTCCCAGGTTTGAGAGCCTGGGAGGGAGGGGGAGCAGCGGCGCGTGAATCAGCTGTTTCGGGCGCCGTGGCGCGCGAGCGGCAGCAGCGGAGGTGAGCTAGGGCGGCCAGGGCACATTTTTAGGGGCGGCATTCTGGCGCCGGCCATGCCGCCCCTAAAAATGTGCCGCCCCAAGCACCAGCTTGTTTTGCTGGTGCCTAGAGCCGGCCCTGCCAGGCATAGACTGTAGCCATGATGTGCTTATAAGGCTTTCTTTGAGGCACATTTGCAAGGCCCTTTGTATGCTACTGATGGCTACATCAAGCCTTCTGTCTTGGAAGAAGAGTATTAATTACTTCCTTTGAGATTTTTGGTCTTATCACATGATTAAATCTTAGGGATACAGCCGTCTGTGGGTCAATCACTCATCACAATATCAACATCCTGAAGCTTGTTCAGGCACTATGGTGGCAGGGAACAGTGTGTTCAAGTATTGTCACTCCTTAAGGTGAGGTCAGAGCAATAGTGAAGAGCAGTAATATTTTAAATTCAATAGAAAACCAAAGTTAAGTTAGAAGTATGGTGGTACAAGGCTGGTGAGATCAATCAGCAAGGGCTAATGCCTGACTGGCATAAAGTGAAGATCAAGTTCAATCAGTTTGGAAAGAATGTTAGTGGTTTTGAATTAACTGTTACAATTTATTGTCCAAGTGGACCCTTTGTGCCAGTGCTTTCATGTTTTAGAATTCATGCTGGTGATAACAAAGCATGCAGTATAGCCTCTTGGTACTTTATCACTCCTGCAACAACGCTCTCTGCCAAAGACTATGTACTGAAAGCCTCGCCATTCTTTTAAAACTATGCAAAATAAACTAATCTGTATTTTTATTTTTAAACTTCCTAACTCCTTGGACTTTAGGGGCACAAATTGAACCAAACCACTTATAGTTTGCTTTGTTTTTTTCCCTAATGTCGGGGATGGGAACTCTGTAATGCACAAGTCCATGGTAATTTAGTTGTGAAGGAAAGACAGATCATTTAGCAATAGGGCTCCAGGACAGGAGGCTTAATTGCAAGTGGCTTCCTAAAACTGACTTGGAGCTAATATGGAGGGAGCATGGTTTAGTTATCTGAGCACATGGGAGTGCGTTAGGAATTTAGGAGGTTTAACCTAATGCAAATCGCGCATCCCTATTTGCTATCATGGAAACTGAGATAGAAAAGTTAATGGTACTTCATTTAGGTAGCGAGTTTATGAGGATTCATTAATATTTATAGTAGTGCTTTGTAGATATGCAGCATTATCTGAGTCCTAAACATTTTACAGTATTCACTGAATTTTAACCAGGTGACACTAGTTTTAACCTTAAAAAAAAAAAAAAAAATCTTAGGAGACTAGGAGACATATTAACATTTTGATAGATGGCAGAGTGCTCCAGTTTTGTGTACTCCAGAATGATGATTGGAAATCTGAGATACAGTTCTAATGTCCAATTACAAAATGAATGCAGAACTGTTCTGTGGTATAATGAGTGCAGAAATATGGTAAATGGTTGGCCAACTGGCTACATTTTTTTTTCTCTTGTGTTGAATAGGAACGGAAAGGGACAGCAAAAGTGGACTTCCTGAAGAAAATTGAAAAAGAAATCCAGCGGAAGTGGGATGATGCGCGAATGTTTGAGGTTAATGCATCTGATATTGGGAGCCGGACAAGGTAACACTTTTGTGTGGGGAGGGAAAGCTTCTAAATAGAGCTGGTTGGAATTTCTTTGATGGAAATTTTTTTCAGTCGAAAACTCCCCCCCCCCCCCCATTTTCCAACCACTCTGTTTTTACATAATCCGAAATATTTTTCTGTTTCTACATTATGTGGGAATCCCCGTTGCTGACAGTTTGTAAAGCAGTGATGCATGTATGTTGGTTGAAATACCAATGAGCTGAAAGAGATTTCTTCCATTTCCTTTGTAGCAGCTGGCAGTGAGTGAGGGTGTTTCTGAGATCCCCTCTGTGACCAGATGATTTCCTATACTTTGTGGTCCTGGTAAAGATTTGTTGGTCTTAATATTTCAATATGGGGCAGTCTGCAGTTCCTGCAAATCAGATAATTGGTGACCCAAAAGAGGCAAACAATCTCTGAATGCTAAGAGAACTAGTGCAACAAACCATGTGTGGTTATTTTCCTTGTTCAGATTTCAGGAGGATACATGGGGCAGCTTTTATATGGGGCAGCTGCAATCCCCTATCTTTAATATTCTTGATGTTATCCTCCCAAAAGGTCATGGATTTAAATCCAGAACTATTAATGTTTGAAAGTTTCAGACTGCAAAGGAAAGCTACAGGTCAGCACTCCATAGACAATTTTACAGTAATAAATCCTTTTATCTGGAATTCCACGGGGCACTATGGTAACATACAATCGTTCTATTCATAAATGGAATAAAAGCTGCTTTGCTAAATTAAGCTGTTTATACTTCTAGTTAGCATGCAGTTCTATTTATTTTGGGGTTTAAGGTCCTATGGCTTTAAACTCTTGGCACTATTTGTAAAAGTTAAAATAGGTGAAACTAGCTAGAACTACCCCAAAACAGAGAGTTTCCAAGTCACTGGTGCAGCTGCCCTCTGCAAACAGCTTGTCCTTGAATAGTCTAATTAGGAGTCAACCAAGTCACCAAATAGGGTATGTCTTACATTGTACTGAGCCTGAGCTCTTCTAGATCAGTAGGGGGAGCAAGTTATGAAAGTGAGGGCCTCCTGCTGAGCGCTCTGCTGCCATTCCTGGATTCAGTCCTAGAAACGGACAGCAGGAACATCCCTATCAGTCTTAAATGCTACAATGAGATATAAGGTTTCATAGATTCACATTAATAGATTGTAAGGCCAGAATGAACCATTGTGATGATACAGTCTGACTTGCTGCGTAACACAGGCCATATGACTTCCCTGAATTAATTCCTGTTTAAAAAATTCCAGTCTTGATTTGAAAATATTGAAAATGAACATTAACAGTCCAGAGAGCCCGTCAGCAAGCTCTTAAAACTTGAATGCAAGTTATCCGCACATGCTGATTTAAAAATCTCTAACTTTAACAGCTGCTGTTTAACATGCTCCTGAGTTATTGTTGGAATGGAAAGTGATATGACAACATCATCAGGCTTTTTTCCAAATACAGAACAGAAATATTTATTGGATACTTCTGCTTTTTCTTCTTTATTGTTGACAATTGTGTCATTTCCATATGGTAATGGACCAATACCATTGTTCTTAATATAATTAGAAAAATTCCTTATTGTCCTTAATTCTGCTGACCATACATTTTTCATTGTGCCCTTCTGGCTCCCTTATTAAATTTATACGATGCCTAATTTCTAATCTATCTTAATTGCTATCAGTGCTCCATTTCTTCCTTTTGTTATATGTTGTATTTTTATTTTTTTAAAGTTGTTTTCACTTCCCCTCTAAGCCAGGTTGGTTTTTTAACCAGGGTAGCCTTATTTCTTGACTGTGGCTTCATGGGCATTCATTAAAATGTTCTTAAACGGTTCCCAATTATCATTTATATATTGTGTTTAAATTCTTTCCCACAGCCAATTTGGCTCGTAATTGTTTTCAGCTTTGTGAAACTGACTTTTTTAAAGCACCCAGTATATAAAATACTAGTTTGGCCTTTTATTCTGTTTGCACAGAAAAAATCAAGTCTTGATTGCTTGTACCTATGCAACCACTAATTTTTAGTTCTGTAATCAATTCCTCTTTATCTGCCAAGATGAGGTCTAATTATAGAATTCCCCCTGCTGAATGCAATATTTTTTGAGTTAGGTGAGAGACCACCTCCATGTTACCTTAGTTCCAAAATATTCAGAACTCTAAAGACTATAACTAGGATCCTACCAAATTTATGGTCCATTTTGGTCAATTTCACGGTCATAGGATTTTAAAAATTGTAAATTTCATGATTTCAGCTATTTAAATCTGAAATTTCATGGTGTTGTAAATGTAGGGGTCCTGACCCAAAAAGGAGTTGTGTGGGTGTGTGTGGGTGTCACACAAGGTTATTGTGGGGTGAGGGGTTGGGGTACTGCTACCCTTACTTCTGCACTGCTGCTGGTGGCGGCACTGCCTTCAGAGCTGGGCAGCTGGAGAGCGGCGGCTGCTGGCCGGGAGCTCAGCTCTGAAGGCAGAAGCCACCGCCAGTAGCACCGCAGAAGTAAAGATGGCATAGTATGGTATTGGCACCCTTCTGAGCAGCTGCCTCAGTCAGCAGCTGCCACTCTCTGGCCGCCCATCTCTGAAGGCAGCATTGCAGAAGTAAGGGTGGCGTGGTATGGTATTGCCACCCTTACTTCTGTGTTGCTGCTGCTGAGATGCTGCCTTCAGAGCTGGGTGCCTGGCTAACAGCTGCCGCTCTCTGAAGGCAGCGCAGAAATAAGGGTGGCAATACTGCGACCCCCTTAAAATAACCTTGTGACCTCCACACAACTGCCTTTTGGGTCAGGACCCCCAATTTGAGAAACATTGGTTTCCCACATGAAATCTGTTTAGTATAGGGTAAAAGCACAGAAAAGACCAGATTTTACAGGGGGGAGACCAGATTTCACGGTCCATGACACATTTTTCATGACTGTGAATTTGGTAGGGCTCTAACTATAACCAACAATTTGAATTGTACCTATAAGCACTGGATGCATATCAGCAGAATATGTTTGTGCTTCTGGGAGGAACGCCATTCTGTTGGCGAAAACAGGGTGGTCTGGAGATATTGAGTTGTATTTCCAGCTCCGCTTCTGACTCAGGGTAGGATTTTCAAAAGTGCTTAAGTGACTTAGGAGCACAATTCCACTGAAAAGCAGTGGGGCTTATGCTCCTAAATTACTTAGGCAGTTGAGAGAAATCCTTTCTTTTATCTCTCTGTGTCTCAGTGTCACCATCTTTAAAAATGGAGATAAATACCCACATCACAGGGCTGCTGAGGCTTCAGTGTCTGAGGTGTTTTAAGATCCTCAGATGAAAAGCACCATAAACATGTAAGGTGTGTTATACAATTTGATAGCTGAAATCAGCTGGGACTCTCTTACTAAGAGTCACTAGTTTTGAAGCTGGGTGGGATGGAAGCAGAATGTGCTTATGGGGGGAGGTATGGGGTGTGTCCCTCAGGTCTAGAATCTGCTTTCCTGTCTGTCCATTGGTGCAAAAAAGCCTGTTAGCTGACTCTCAAATCTTGAAACATACCGTATCAGTTTATAATAGGCACCACTACTTTTACCTCTCCTAGTTCTTTAAATTTACTGTGAGAATCATGATGGCTCCCATCTGAATGATAGAGAATATTGTGATTGGATTAACATCCTTACTTTTGCTTGAATAAGGCGGTTTGAGTAGGTTGTTCTCTTGTGGTTCTGAGGAGGGAGTCAGTTTTGTTGTCTTCCTGTTATTTGTTTAAATGTTTTCAAGTTATCATACACGTGCCCAGACAATGAGGAGGGTACAAATAAATACACTTTTAAAAACTGATAATATGACTCATAAGGTGGGTGGCTGCATTCTGCACGAGCTGAAGCTACTGGGCCTGGGTGCTGGGGGTGCTGCCGCGCTCACTGGGTTGAAGTGGTTTCCATTATATACAGGGTTTAGAGTTTGGTTCAATGGCTTTCAGTATCCCCACTATAAAAATTCTTCCAGCACCCCTGCTTCTGGGTGGTCTTCAAGATCAGAACTAAGCAACGACAGTTGTGGTAGTAGCTTGTCCTAGATGTATGATAGGAAATAGCTGCTCTTCCAGGACTTTTAGACTGTCCTTCCTTCAGAAAACTGCCTTAATGATGCTTTGTGTATTTACTCATTTAATGCATACAGCCATCAATGTAAGAATAACTACACTGGACAATCTGAGAACAGAAATCCATAGCTAATGAAGCTTGAGGGTAAGACTCTAAATAGCATTGTAGGCATTACATATTTATAATAATACATGTTCATACGCTGGGAGAGTGGAATGATAGGTGGAGGAGGATTGAAAGCAAGGCAGAGAGAGGATGTGGGGAGGTGAGCCTAGAATTTTCTAATGTTCCCAGGGCTTAGACATTATCTTGGTAGTTTTGACATGCCAATCTATAATTGTAGCAGTACATAGCACTTTGTATATTCAAAATGCTGTGCAAACATTAAACAACCCAATGCTCCTGTGAAGTAGGTCAATATTATCTTCATTATGCAGATGGGAAAACTGCCCTACAATGTCTTATTACCAAGTTCTCTGATTCATACAAAATCTTTGGGCTAGCAATAAGCTTGAAGAAGACAGTTGTCATGCACCAGTTCCAGATATCACCTTAGATGGTATTTGTCTTGATGATGTTAACCAATTTTGCTACCTTGGCTCTACTGTTACCAGCAGTGTAGATCTAGATGCTGAGCTCACTAGTAGAATCAGCAAAGCAGCCAGGAACTTTGGTCTTTTGCAAGACAGAGCCTGGAACAATAATAAATTGTCAACTAAAGTGAAAATCCGTATTTATGAGAGAGATTTTTTATCCACTCTTCCATATGGCTCAAAAACATGGACAACTTACGCCACACATACCAAAAGACTAACCAGTTTTCGTATCCGATGCTTGCGTAACATTCTTCAAATAAGATGGCAAGACAGGGTGCCAAGTGTTAAATTGTGCTGATATGTCATTCCCTGGAATGTTGATTAGTAAGAAAAGACTCAGGTGGCTTGGACATGTCAAGTGAATGCTGGATTACATGATCCTGAAGAGCATGTTGTACTTTGAAGCTCGCAAAGGGTCTGGAAAGAGAGGCAGACTGCTGCACAGATTTTGGAATGCTTGCAAAGATGATTTAATATCCTTTGGAATCTCTGTGAATGATTGGAAAGGAGTGCAGAATGCCACTCTGGTTGGTGGAGTCAGTTTGTAGATGGAGTGGGGCATTGCGAGATGGCCTGGATCAAGCTTTGTGATGACCGGCATCAGAGGAGGAAAGGATCTGCTGCTCTGATTCAGAGCATTGCTAGTGTGTGGGTGTGACAGGACTGTCACTTGTGCATTGGACTCGGCAGCCATCAAAGAACTCATCGGCTCATACACCATGCTCTGTAAAGAACATTGGTGCCATTGTTGCAGGTGGGGAATCTGAGGCATAGATAGGTTAAGTAAATGACTTATCCAAGGCTACACATCAAGTCACTGGCAGAATCAGGATTAGAACTCAAGTGTTTCTTGGTTCTTAGTCCACTGGAAGATGCTGCATCTAGTTACCACCTATCTTGTTAGAACAGTATTCAGTTTATTTATGAAGACATTTTGCTTATAACCAAATAGCTGTTGTTGCTGGGGACACTTACGTTATCGTAGTTGCGGATCTACGGTAGTGAAACCGTTTATTTAAGCCTGTTTGTTTAATAGATTCATTCATTTAAAATAATAGGTGGTGCTAGTCTCTTATTCTGAAATTCACTTTAAAAGCTAGTTATGGTGGCCTTTTAAACATCTTTTTAATCCTTCCTCAGTAAAGGGAAGTACTTCGTCACCTTTCCATACCCATATATGAATGGTCGCCTTCACCTGGGACACACGTTTTCTTTATCTAAATGTGAGGTAAGAATTTCTCTTTCCTAATACCTTTTTATTTTAATGCCTCCTCAGAGCAAATGTTGTTGAGCTACCAGAGTGCCTCACTTATTATTCTCTTGTCTTAGTAATAACAAAGACTTAAGGTGCCAAGTTTTCTGTTTTCTCTACATTTTAATGTCTCTGTCCTTACATAAGTAAGTAATCCAGTAAGTAAAAAGTAAAATGTTTCTAATCCCAGCAGATTGTGAGATGTTGGACCTTAAAGCCAGATCATTCTGATTATCCCGTCTTGTATTTGTACTCCTATTTCAAATTTGTCATGATTTTAACAGCTGCTTTCTCGCATGAGTTAGAAGATTAAGGTCTGAGATTTCCAAAGAAACCTCAACACATCTTTCTTTTGTGCAAGCTCTAACACCCACGTCCAAGTGTTTTTAAATCCTAACAGCTGTGCATGCACAAAATCCGCCATGTGTGTGCATATGTGTTTGTGCACACACTTGTTCGTATCCAAAAGTAGACTATTTTCTGAAATTCTACCACTAGAGAGACGGTATAAAGCAATGATTTCTAGTTATACTGGTTTTCATAGTATTGTCTGCTGAAATCATACTGGATTTGAAGCGTGGATGGCATAAGAGAGTCGCCATAATCACAACTGAAATATTTTTTCGAGGTGCAATGTTTGTGACTTGCTGGGCTAGAGAAGAATGATACATAATATGGGAAAGATGAGAATTCCAACTTTCCTAATGGTGCACAACATGAATTCTATCCCTGAAGTTCAGAGATATCACATCTGAACTACCATTTGATCCTTCAGTTTAGCAGTGTCTTTTTGGCACTCATACAGGCTGAACAGACCATGTCATTCATTAATGTATTATTCATTGTTATCTACTTGACACTGTTTTTTCCTCTTTGTTGATCTGTGCCAATTGAACAGGAACATTATAAGGTGAACTGCTATTCCCTTTCCTTTCTTAATATAAATATTTGTGAAGAAGAGTATTAGTCTAGATCATTAGAATAATTTTATAGAATTTCACTGCTTATTTAGTGAAAGTACAATGGGTGTTATACTTAAGTTCATGCTCACCTTCCTAATGTACCGTGTCTTGGAGTGAACAGTTTATATAAAATTATGATACTGCTGTGCACTCTTTTCATCCATGGAAACTCAGTGCTTTACAAACATTAGTCAGTCAAGTCTTGTGGGATCTGTCATATAGGTAAATATTGATTTCGCTTTTCAGGTGGGGCACCTGAGATAGAGACTGAATGAATTGCTCAAGGTTTCACAGCAAGTCAATGGCAGAACTGGGAATATAGTCCTGATTTCCATTCCTTCACTCAGATCATTAGACAGTATACACTGCTTTGTGTATTTTTAGTAATTTTGACTGCAAAATGAATCTGAGTCAGAGGTTAAGGACTTAGTGTGTCAAGTCACCTGTTATAGCTTTTTGCAGTTATTGCTTCATATTTCTGATGGATGCCTTTTTTTTTTAAACTTTCTGTAGTTTGCAGTTGGGTATCAAAGGCTAAAAGGAAAGAATTGCCTGTTCCCATTTGGCCTGCATTGTACTGGCATGCCTATTAAGGTAAGACTGCTCTGAGTTACTAAGGTCTCTTCAGCATAGTTCTGTATTTAAGTGAAGTTTTCAGTTAGGCCTACACTGCATATTCAAAGTATTGATTGAACTGATTGAAGAATGCATAGATGCAGTTTGAACTGAAACCTGTCAATTTTTAGGATTTTTACAGTGTGAAAGCACGGCTGAATTTGAATTGAAAAGTATCTCCTGTGGGCACTTCTGGAAGTTAACACCCTTGTCTCACACCAAAGTGTTTAGATCATATTTACATCCTTTCCACACCCACACTGATGTGTGGCATTCCCTGTCATAATAGGTACAGACAGAATCCACAGTACTTGGATTTGGACAATTCCTAGGATGAGGATGGTATTTTAGATTATAGTGGATAGGATTAGATCCTTGCCATGGTAATTCTAGTGACATGCATAGGATGGAATTGATTGCTATGTTATTCTCCAGTGTATGCAGCCAGGGAGCTGGTGGGGTACATCTCTGCTCTGATGCCTTATATATTTATTAATTAATAAATATATATTGCAATAGGACCTAAAGGCCACAACCAGATTTATTATGTACAAACACCTAATGAATGACTTACTACAAAGATCTTACAATCTGAGTCATTTGGGTGTATCCAATATTATCAGTGCACGAAGGCCTTTTAATAATCTATTTTCATGTTCTAAAGTTACTTCATAGCTGCAAAACTTACAAGCAAATTATGTCTTTGTTCCTGCGTAGCCAACATTGCTTATGCACCTAGGATTATGATAAAATTGAGCAGTGACTAATAATATTTTTTATTGATTAATGGCTAATAAGCTGTCCTGATTATAACTGAGACTTGATAATTGCTTTCCTATCTCCATCACTAATTAAAATATGAAGTGGAGGAGAATTTTTTTCAATTCCTAGCCAGTGGTCAAAGATGGACAGGTTAGTAGTGAATTAGGGGGAATTAGTGAACTACAAGCCAGGACACTTGCAACTTATCATGAGTCTCCAGAAGTGGTTTAAATTGCTCTAGTGGAAAGGCAGATCAAAAGCTGAGTCCTGAGTTAAAAAATATTATATAGTCTTTCAAGTACATAAATAATTGATATAAAAATCAGTCATTGATAATTGTTCCAGCCTTAGCCACTGAGCAGTTCTGATAGGTTACCAATGACTTTTTATTTAGGCATGTGCAGATAAACTGAAAAGAGAAATGGAATTATATGGCTGCCCACCTGAGTTCCCTGATGAGGAGGAGGAAGAGGAGGAAATGGCTGCTAGAAGAGAGGAGGAAGTGGTCATCAGAGACAAGGCAAAAGGCAAAAAGGTAAAGTTTTGTATCAAACCTTTCTGAAAGTATTTGTATAAATACATATGGGCACATGGCATATATACTTATGCACGTGAAATGTAAACATGGAGATTTTTAGTGTACATTTGTTAAAGCTATTTTTTCACTTTAACGTAGTGCTTTAATGTTGGCTTTGAAAAGATGCTTTAATTACATGGTCTTCAGAATCTCATTTTAATGCATAAAAGCTTTCTAATGATGAGCTTTCTTAGACTCTTCAATAGTCTGAGGGAAATGGAGTCTGCCCCCTTGCTTGGGATGTTGAAAAGGACACTGGACAAAGCACTTGAAAACATACTGAAGGAAACAATCCTGCTCTGTCAGTGTGATGGATTAGATGACCTAATTGGTAGTTCCATCTCCAGATTTTCTGATGACTCTCTGGGCTAAATTGAGAGTCAAACCCTGGCTAGACGTATCCAGTACAACCATATTCAAAAGAGTGGCTTATCAAACAAACTATTAAGGAGATTTATGAATTTGGGAAGATGCAAGAAATATTAGGGCCAGGGAAAACTTAAATTTTGGGGGGTTAAGTCTTGTTCCACACAGATTAATTTATGGTTTGTTAGATAATTTGTGAGCAAAGGATTTTGGACACAGTCTGTTCTCTCCATGTGCGTATATGTGTGAAAAACAGATCTTGCATAAGGCGTTGTCTACACTGGCAACTGAACGACAAAACTTTTGTTGTTCAGAGGTGTTAAAAAACCACACCCGCGAAAGACAAAAGTTTTCTCTACGAAAAGGGCTGGTGTGAACAACGCTTTGTCGGCAGAAGCGCTCTCCTGCCAACAAAGCTACCGCCGCTCGTTGCGGGTGGATGTTTTTTGTCGGCGGGAGAACTCTCTCCTCTCTCAAACATCGTCTACACTGTGTGCCTTTTAGTGGCACGGCTGTAGTGGCACAACCGTCTCGTTTAAAGGTGCGTAGTGTAGACAAAGCCTAATTTGGCCTGTGGCAAGCGAATATTTTGTTTTGTTTCTCCACAATCTTCAATCTTAATTTCCAGCTATTTGTCCCTAGCATGTGCAAGCAAAATAGGAGCAGAAGAGATTATCAATCAATCAGAAGGATCTAGAGCAGAGCTACTTAACCTTTTCCTGCAAATGTATCTTTACTAGACCAAGACCTCGCCTGTACCAGGCAGTGCTTGCTAACTGCCCCACAGCATGCCCTGATCTCTGAAAGTATTTGGACTGATCTGAACTTCATTTTCATGGCTGCAGCATGTTAGAGTAGACACATGTGAATGTGAGGCAGACCGTGAGTATATACCAGCACCCATCGCAGTGTATCCTCATTAAATCAGAGAAAGGCAGCCAAAATAGCAGTACTAGTATGCATCTCAATGATTGGAAGGTGTTATGTTAGGATTGAATGATTCCCTGCAGGAGAAGAAACAGTGAGACATGCTTGGATGTTCTTTTGTTCATTATACTTGTCTTTTTAGAGTAAAGCTGCTGCCAAGACGGGCTCTTCCAAGTACCAGTGGGGGATCATGAAGTCTTTGGGTCTCTCTGATGAAGAAATAGTGAAGTTTTCAGAGGCTGAGCATTGGCTTGATTACTTCCCACCCCTTGCTCTCCAGGACCTAAAGAGCATGGGGCTGAAGGTACATGTTTAAAATCTAAAATGCTGTTACAAACATGAATTCTCTAACTGATTTTACTAAATTAATGTTGAGATCTCTTCTCCCCTTGATGTGTTTGCCTAACATTAGTGGCAGTGCAGTAAGTATTGGAACATCCAAAGTGCTATAAAGCATTAATTAAGCTTCACAATATCCTTGTATGATCAGTAAGTATTATCTCAATTTTACAGCTAATGCGCAAAGATTACCTGAAACACTGAAGGTCATATAGCAAGACAGGAATAGAACCCAGGAATAGAACCCACTGTGTATTGCCCCAGAAGATATGTCAAATGCCAAATTATCCCTGCAGTTACTTCCACATCACACATGAAACTCTCAGTGCCAAATTGCTTTCTAGTGATGGAATTCCTTCATTTTTAGGACCCTGGCTTACAAGTGACTTGATGGTGGTGCAAGTAATTGATAGGTTTTTTTCTGCTATCCACGACTTCCCGCTGCGTCAGATCCTGCCCTGGTGGTTGATAGCCAAAAGTTGTTGCTGTCTCACGTCTGTGCATTGATTTGTTATTAGTACTACTGTGGCTCCTTTGGGCAGTCTCTGTAGAAAATCCAAGGACTGAATGTATATTGAAGACAGAGCTGCCTCAACAACCCTCGAGGGAGTCTCTTCCACGTTGCAGTTGACTCGCTGTTTTTCTAACTGGTTGGGAAACTTTCACTTTGTTTCTCGTGGCTGCACCTGTTCTGTGGATAGAGAGGATGTCAGATTTTTAGTTCTTTTAATCCGGCCCTTTACACCATCAAAAAACTTATTTAAATACAGAGAAATAACTGAGGGGAGTCTGTTCATTTATTTATTTTAAAAAATACCATCTCCCTGAGCTTCAGTGATGGAAGTTTGCTTGTCCATAAAGGACTGTGTGTGTGTGTGTGTGTGTACACACGATGTGATTTTTATATAATCATACCTTACTTTTCTTTGAAGATTTGGGGGTGAAAGGTGCTACAGATCATTTACATGAGATGCCATTTACAGGTAGCCCCCTCTAGGGTGTAGCATAGCCTCCAGGTAGATAACATGCAAAACACATGCAGAGGAGAAAGAGAATCCATAAAGGACATCAGAGAAATATGTCCCCACCACCCTGGTCTTACAAAAAGTGCCATGGAGCAAACTGAAGACAGAACCCAGGCTTTAGAAGGTCTTTCCTGAAAGACCCACATGCAATCAACGGCATAGACTTTATATATACATACAAGTGTCAAACAATCAAAGGTTGTTGTTTTTTTAGTTTCATGGAGCAGGTACCTTGTAGGGTTTGAATAAGCATAGCAAATGAGTGAGATGAAACAAGTGGTGTGTGTGTGAATGTTCACAGAAATCTTTGGCTGGATTTGCTTACCTGTTACTTGCATATCTTTCCAGGTGGATTGGAGGCGTTCTTTCATTACCACTGATGTTAACCCTTATTACGACTCATTTGTACGGTGGCAATTTTTAACACTGAAGGAAAGAAATAAAATTAAATTTGGGAAACGGTAAATATGCTCTCTTTAATTTACTAAGTCTGTACTATTAAGAACCTAGCAAAAAATGTAATTTCCCCCCCATGCACTGCTTTAAAAAGTTGGGTATAATATTATGTGTCTCTGTGACTTAGTTATAATCATTTTGTAATTCATACAGACTCACCCCAGCAAGCCCTCTGAATGCAGATGTCCCACCGAAGTTAGTGGGGCTACTATGCTCAGCCAGCTGTCCAATTGGGTCCTTAGGCTTCAGGGGTGAGGTTTTTAAAAGCTTTCAATATTTACCTAACTTTGCTTCCATTGATATCTCAGACATTAATGGTAGCAGAGTTAAGCAAATTGAGTGCTATTGAAAATCCCACCCAAAGTTCTTTGTGCCAGGGACCTTCTCCTCCTCCTTGTCTGTAGATTGGCATGCATACCCCTTAATGAAATTACTGTGTCTCCTAGGTATACAATTTATTCTCCAAAAGATGGACAACCTTGCATGGATCATGACAGACAGACTGGAGAGGTAATGTATTTTATTTGACACAGGTTCTTTGTACATTGTATGTATCTTTTAAATAATGAAGAAGTATGCTCTATGCTGAAAATGATTATTAAATATATTTTCATATTGACTTATCTGATCTCAAGCTATTCATACATGGGAAGCTTGGATGTCTCTAGAAAAAATAATAATTGTTGTGACACATGCAATAGATAGTGTTAACTTTAGCCAGTTTTCTCTGAGTGATAATCTGGCAGTTGATGTCCTGACTTTCACAAGAGCATGATTCAGTGCCCCCTGAAGTCCAATTCATTTACTTTAGTGGTGTAATATAATAGCCTAGATGAGTAAGGTGTTTGATCAGTAGGAATAAATAGGACTCTGTCCTGCAGTCTGTATGCTGCTAAGCTCCCATTGACATCAGTGGACTCCAATATAAGATCCTGAAATAGCATTTGAATTGTGCTACTACAAAATGTAGAATTGATTTTTGGGAAATGGTACTTTTGCTGCATGAGTGGACTTTTATATTGACTACTGGTCTGTTTGTGTGACTCTTAGGGTGTTGGACCTCAAGAATATACGTTAATAAAAATGAAAGTGGTAGAGCCTTACCCTGCAAAGCTAAGGTAGGTCTCATAGATTCATGGATTTTCCGGCCAGAAGGAACCATTAGATCATCTAGTGTTACCTCCTGTATAACATAAACCACAGAATTTCAACCATTACCTCTGCATTGAGCCTAATACCTTGTATTTGACTAAAACATATCTTCCTGAAAGCCATCAAATCTCCTTTATAAATGTATTTAAGAGGGATCCAGTCTCCTTAATTAAAAAAAAAAAATTGGTCAGGAAAACCTTTAAGTTGAACTCAAAAGCCGTTTTTAATAAATATTTAAAATTGGTAATAGTGTGTAGCGCAGAAATTTACAGTAAAACAATTGTGCAATATTGTTTTTTTTCTTACTTTTCTTATTCACCTGTCAAGTCCTGGATTTTTTCTCTCTTGTAATTAATATTTAAAATGCACTTCCCATAGACTCAAATTTTAAGGCCAGTGGGGACCGTCGTGATCATCTAGTTTGACTTCCTGCAAATCACAGGCCACAGAACCACACCCACCCCTCCTGTAATAGACCCCACAACCTCTGGCTGACTTACTGGAGTTGTCAAATCATAATTTAAAGAATTCAAGTTACAGAGAATCCACCATTTACTCTAGTTTAAACGAGCAAGTGATCTGTGCCCCATGCTGCAGAGGAAGTGAAAACCCACCAGGATTTCTGCCAATCTGACCTGGGGGAAAATTCCTTCCTGACCCCAAATATGGCAGTCAGTTAAACCCTGAGCATGTTGGCAAGACCCACCAACTAGACCCCTGGGAAAGAATTCTCTAACTCAGTGCCCTGCTCATCTGGTATGTCATCTCTGGCTGTTGTGTATATTTGCTACTAGCAGTCACAGATGGCATACAATGGCATGTGCACCATCATACTATCCCCTCAATAAAGTTATCAAGCTCAGTCTTAAATCGAGTTAGGTTTTTTGCCCCCATTGCTAGTCTGTTCCAGAACTTCACTTCTCTGATGTTTAGAAACCTTCGTCTAATTTCAAGCCTAAACTTGTTGATGGCCAGTTTATATCCATTTGTTCTTATGTCAACATTGACGCTTAAACACTAGAGAGGGAGAGAAGTTATTTAAGTTATCCCTCTGATGTATTTATAGAGAGCAATCATATCTCCCTTCAATATTCGTTTGGTTAGGCTAAACAAGCAAAGTTCTTTGAGTCTCCTCTCATAAGGTAGTTTTTCCATTCCTCTGATCATCCCAGTAGCCCTTCTCTGCACCTTTTCCAGTTTGAATTAATCTTTCTTAAACATAAGAGACCAGAACTGCACACAATATTCCGGATGAGATCTCACCAATGCCTTGTATAATGGCAATAATACTTCCCTATCTCTACTGGAAATATCTTGCCTGATGCATCCTAGGATTGCATTAGCCTTTTTCATGGTTGCATCATATTGGCGTCTCATGCTCATGCTATGATCAACTGATACACCTTTCTCCTTCTCTGTCACTTCCAACTGATAAGCTTATAGCAAAACATTTTTGTAGTTAGTCCCAAAGTGCATGATCTTGCACTTTGCACTATTAAATTTCATCCCATTTCTATGACTTCAGTTTTCAAGATCCTCCAGCTCTTGTGATTAGTTCAGTTCTACTCCCAACTTCGTGTCATCCGCAAATTTTATTAGCACACTCCCACTTCTTATGCCTCGGTCATGAATGAAAATGTTAAATAAGATTGGTCCCAAGACCGATCCTTGAGAAACTCCACTAGTAACTTCCCTCTTGCCTAATGGGTCACCTTTCAGTATGACCTGTTGTAGTCTCCCCTTTATCCACCTTTTAATTCTCACATTAATTCCCATCTTCTCCAATTTAACTAATAATTTCCCAGGTAGAACTGTATCAGATGTCTTACTGAAATCCAGGTAGATTAGATCTACTGCATTTCCTTTGTCTAAAAAATCAGTTATTTTCTCAGAGATCAGGTTGGTCTGGCACGATCTACTTTTTGTAAAACTATGTTGTATTTTATCCCAGTTACCGTTTACCTCTGTCCTTAACTACTTTCTCTTTCAAAATTTGTTTTCATACGTGACAGAATGTCTCCCTGTGTGTGCTCAGTTTCACATCTAGTGACTTAATTGACAGTTTACTGCTCTTTATTCCTCTTGGCCAATAGTGACCTTTACTGGGAAGAGAAAAGTGCTTTGGCTAAGATTTTTCAAAAGTGATGACTGGAGACTCCTTAAAGGGGCCTGATTCTCAGAAAGTGCTGAACATCCATCACTTGAAAATCGGGCTCCTTTAAAGTGTCTCAAGTTGGGCACCCAACTTGTGAAAGTCTTGTTTGTTGTCTTGAGACAGTGTATTCATGAATCTAAATAAAGACTCACTAAATTCTACAGTATTAGATTAAGTGAAAAAGCCTAATAGACCATCCTGATTCATCCCTTACAGAACTTTCCTTAGGGCTAGGTTTAGCTTGTGAGTAATTAGACTCTGTAATAACCCGAGTTTTCTTATTTTAATGTGCCCTATCTTATTTTAGTGGCCTTAAAGGAAAAAATATCTTCTTGGTGGCAGCTACTCTCAGACCAGAGACCATGTTTGGACAGACTAACTGTTGGGTTCGCCCAGATATGAAGTACATTGGCTTTGAGACTGTGAATGGGGATATTTTTATCTGCACCCAAAGAGCTGCCAGGAACATGTCCTACCAGGGCTTTACAAAAGATAACGGAGTGGTACCTGTCGTCAAGGAGCTGATGGGAGAGGTGAGCATCTTGCAGCTTATAGGCCAAGTTATGGACTCCTGCAGGAGTTGTGCTTTGCCTACTTATGGCATACAAACTTGATGACACTTTAATCTATATTGGTAGGTTTTTGGTGAGTGTTAAGTGACCAAATAAAGAATGGGGAGGAGATTACCAGACTAGTGCAGCTGTTTAATCTATGGACAAATGTGTTAATGTTGCCACAATCTTATTTGAGAACTAATGGCACAAGTAATGTGTGTTGCAGTATGTAAAGCAGTGACTCGTTATTTTTACTACAAAGAATGGAGGGGAAATAATAGTTAGTTAGAATGAGTTAAATGAGTCCAGGACCATTCTCTACTGAAATACCCAGTTCACCCTGGGTGAGAATAGCTACTTCCTTTGACTGCTCCCTGTCTTTAATGCTTTAGAATGCTTGGGCCAGGTGTTCAGCATATTTAGCTTCACAAACATTGAATAAAAATGCTGACCCAATGGCATTTATTCAACATAACAATGCAATATGGGGTGTGCCATTCTACATCACTGTCTAACTAGAATGCCACCTGCTAAAACTTGATGCACTGGATCTCCTGACAATGTCCTTTGTGTTACTAAGTCACATGAAGGACAGAAAGTGGAATATTCTATTCCATCTTGTTAAAGATGGAATCCATATAAATTGGAGGTGGGGAAGACTGCTAGGACACCTACTCCAACCCTTTGTCAATGCATGAGTGGTCCTCACAATATGAGTGCTTTTCCAGTCCTTCATTCAATTTAGCTATACATTTCTCAGTTCCTTCCTCCATTTTCTTTGGGAGACTATTTTTCAGTCTAATAGTCCTCTGGAAGTTTTTCCTGATATTCGGCCTTTAACCCTCTTTCACCTAAATGTACCACACTAAACCATTCCATTCTCTCCTTGCTGTTTACACTTTTCAGTTATTTGGAGACAGTCTCTCCCCACTCAACCATCCCTTTATCAAAATTCTTTTGTGTCTGGAGAATGGGTATAATCCTCTGTACTGTTCTCCAATTCTAATAATTTTTGTTGCTCTTCTTTGAATTCCTTCCAGAATCTGGTACTTCATTTCCTAGTAATGAATAAAACAGTCCATTATACTGTCCCACAAAGCGATATGCATGGTATCTAGTTACTTTGCAGAAGAAGGGCTTCTGCAGTTTGAATTGTGTCATGGCCTTTTAATTTATTTATCTATTTGCACTATGTGGGGAAGATCAGCTGGGTTTAAAGGAACATCAGCTCAGCAGGTTCCTGCTGAGCCAGGCCAAGACAGTGCTCCTTGTTCTAATATTCCTTTCTTGCACAGGAGATTCTTGGAGCTGCACTCTCTGCCCCTTTAACTTCCTACAAAGTTATCTATGCTCTTCCTATGCTCACAATTAAGGAAGATAAAGGTAAGATAAAAGTAATTTTCTTGCATGAGCCTGTTCATTACATCCCATGTTTCATAGTATATATTAATTGATTTTTGTTACCTGATTGATTTTTTGCAAGGCACTGGAGTGGTCACAAGTGTCCCATCTGATGCTCCTGATGACATTGCAGCCCTGAGAGATTTGAAGAAAAAACAGGTCAGCCTCTCATTCAGATCTGTATTGCTCACAGTTCGAGTGTTCTGAGTGACAAAAACAAGTACATTGATAAATAAAATGGGGACCATTTTTTTTTAATTGAGGAAACTTCCATGAGTGGCCTCTAAACTTATGTGCAAACTAAGTGTACGATGTTGCAGACTCTAGTTTGGAATCCACTTGTAAATAATATTTTTAAAAAAAATGATCTTCAGTATCATTTTCGTGCAGACTTTGGAAATGATTTTGTACCAGAACCTCATCACTTTTATATTATATAGGTGGGGTTGACAAGACTATTAAGGTGGAAATTAGTGAGAGGAAACCAGGTGTGAGAGGGATTTCTCTGGTGTGGTCACTTGGCCTTTGGTTACTAGGTTGAGACCACTATACTCATTTCACATAAGCCAAGTAGCAGCCGTTTGATTATATAGTACCAAAAGCGTGCTAGGTGTTTCAAAAATATGTGAGACTGGTCCCTGCCCTGAAGAGCTTAAAGTCTAGACATATACATTTTCTAGGTAGTGTGGTACCTGAGCACCTAACAAATGCTAATGTATTTATCCTCACAACACCCCGGGCGGTACAGAAGTAGTATTTTCCCCATTTTATAACTGGGAAGATTGAGCCACATAGGGATTAATGAGTTGCCTGAGACCAACTGGAAATCGATGGCAAAATTGGGGGACTGAACCCAGATTTCTTAATTCCCAAGGAGTGGTGGGCAAATAGGGTTGACAGCATGTCTGAGAGCATGATATATTGTTCATTCAGAAGGACATTCTTTTTTTTAAGGAATTACACATAATGAAAAAATAAGTTAATAAAACAGAGGGATTTTTTTTTAGTGTACTTTTTTTGTTTTGTTTTAACATCTTCTGTAGGCACTAAGAGTGAAGTATGGAATTAAAGATGAAATGGTCCTGCCTTTTGAACCGGTGAGTGCAGCTAAGTGTATGTCTCAAATATACATGGCTTTTTTTACTTGGATTAGGAGCTTGCATACCTTTCAGAAATTTTGTTTTTAAAATCCTTTATTAGCCAAAAGAGCTTGAAGCATCAGAAGAACTTGCCCTCATAGTTGTGAAACTGAGTTGTTAGACTGTGGCCTTGAAGGAGCAAAGCTCCATTACTTCGAATTTTTTTTACACAAAATACTATTTTTGTAGCTAGTGCTACTTTGAGGCTGCAGTTTAGAGTTTGAGTCTCTGTTTGTGGATTAAAACTTTCTGTGATAATCTTGATTTAATGGAGAGTATATTATCTGCTCTATGCAAAGTGCTATATCTGTGTCACTTCTGTTATTGCTAATGGAATTTATGGGGATTCAGCCATTTATGTCATTTTGAGAGTATAGGTTACAGCCAAATACATCTCAGATTTTCTGCATTGCTCCTGCTCTCCTCTCAGGTAGCTGCTCAGTACTCCTTGTCTGTCTCCTGCACAGGGGAAAAAATTGGGTTATTGCTTGCAGACGTGCAATCAGGAGTCACTCTGGGGAGTGCCAGAAATTCCTGATGAGCTTAGTGGCATTGTGTTGAATTTTTGTAAAATTCCATCAAATTTGATTAACAGTAAATTCTGGAAAGCAGCACACTATGTATAAAACAGCAGGAATTCAAAGACTGCTGTAACTTTGACAGCTGCTTTTAATAGGTGTTTTCTCCATAATATCACTTGTTCTGTGCAAATCACACAAGTATAACGCTCATGAATTTTCACAATTGGTAGATATATGCCTTTCTTCCTCCCCTCCAAATCTCTGGTTTCAATTCCCATGTTGGTTGTTGGATTGTGAACATGGAAGAAAAATGCACTTGGCTCTGCATTTTCTTCGGAGTACAATTTCCACTGAAGGCTGCGAAATTCAAGAGACAATTCCCCGTGGGACTTGTGTTGCGTTCACACAATTTGAAACAAATCCTGACAATACCATGATATTCCCAGGTGCCCATCATCGAAATCCCAGGCTATGGCAACCTTTCTGCTCCATTGGTCTGTGACGAGTTGAAAATCCAGAGCCAGAATGACAAAGAGAAACTTACAGAGGCTAAGGAGAGAGTGTACCTGAAAGGATTTTATGAGGGAGTAAGTAACTTGGCTTCCCTAGGTGTGTTGTGAAAACTGTTTTTTTTTTTTGTTTGTTTTTTGTTTTTGTTTTTTTGTTTCATACTGAAGTTGATAAACATTTGAAAGGAGGCAGATCGGGGGTGGCCAACGTGTGGTTCCAAAGCCATATGCGGCTCTTCAGGAGTTAATATGCGGCTCCTTGTATAGGCACCGACTCTGGGGCTGGAGCTACAGGTGCCAACTTTCCAATGTGCCGGGGGTTGCTCACTGCTCAACCCCTGGCTCCGCCACAGGCCCTGACCCCACTCCACCCCTTCCCGCTCCCTCCCCTGAGCCTGCTGTACCCTCGCTCCTCTCCCCTCCCGCGCCCCCCCCCCAGCCTCCTGCACGCCATGAAACAGCTGTCACGGAGTGCGGGGGAGTCAGGGCCCTGCACCCCTCTTCCTGAGATTCACCGTGACTCTCAGCCAGCCAGTAAAACAGAAGGTTTATTAGATGACAGGAACACAGTCCCAAGCAGAGCGTGTAGGTACAACCAGAACCCCTCAATCAAGTCCTTCTGGGGGGTTTAGGGAGCTTAGACCCCCAGCTTGGGGTTCCCTGCATTGCACCACCCAGCCCACACTGAAAACAAAAACTCCTCCAGCAGCTCTCTTCCCCCCTCCCCTCTGCTCCTCCTCTCCTTTGTTCAGTCTCCCGGCCAGAAGGTGTCACTTCTCCCAACCCCCCTCCTGGCTCAGGTTACAGCTCAGGTAGCTTCCTTCCCATCCCCAATGTAACTCCCCTGCAACATTCCCAGGTCAAATCCACCCGCTCCCTGCTTCGTCACAACAGCTGATCGGGAGGTGCGGGGAGGGAGGGGGAGGTGCTGATAGGCGGAGCTGCCGGTGGGGCGGGCGGGAGGCGCTGGGAGCCGGGAGGGGGATGAGGGGGGAGGCAGGAGCTGATGGGGGGGCTGCTAACATATTACTGTGGCTCTTTGGCAACGTACATTGGTAAATTCTTGCTCCTTCTCAGGCTCACGTTGGCCACCCTTGTAATAGATTAATAAATTGGGAAGGTGAAGGTGTATGGATTTTTTGGGGGATGGGGGTCGGGTCCTATGGGATTTTTTCATGGCCCACATTCTAAGGAACTTCCCCTTAAGTGAGCCTCTGTATGTGCTATGGGGATAGTGTAGAATCACAGTTGGGAGGTTGGAGGTGTGTCGGTCTCAAGATGAGGCCCACGGTATGGCCACTGGATGCACCTTTCTCAGGAAACAGTCAACATCATTCCAAACCTTGACTTGAAGAGGCTGGTAGAAAATGACGGAAGGGTGGTTCTTCCCCATTTCTGCTCATTCAGTGGGCTTTTGTCACAGTGCCCTAAGCCTTGGCCCATCTAAACTATTTGGAATTCAAAGACCAATTTCCTGTGTGGCAGGACTGTGCATGTCCAGCTAGCCCTCCTGGTTTGAATGTGCATAAGTAAAACATATAATGTATAAATATATATGTGGGAGTTAAGGGAGATCTTCTTCTTTTTTTTTTTTTTTTAAAGGCAGATTTTCAGCATCTAATTTTTAAGGTACATCATAGGTCACAATACCAGTATTTCTTGTAGCTCAAAAGAACTGGTTGTTTTTACATAATACTTGAAACTTTAATCCTTTTAAAAAAAACTAACTTCTGCAATGGTCTCTCCCTTACAGATCATGTTGGTGGATGAGTACAAGGGGCAAAAAGTCCAGGATGTCAAGAAGCTTATACAGAAGAAGATGGTGGGCAATGTATGTGGTAGTTTGGATACTGCTTTCCAAGATGATCCTCTGTCTTTCCCATAGCAGGATAGTCACTAAATAAAGTATATTGTCTTATTTCCACAGAAGCATTGCCTTAGATGTTCTTTGGAAAGAGCAGTAGCAATAGAGTACAAAGTGATGCTAAAACAAAGTACGGTATTCTTAGATAAAGAGAAATGTATTGTGCCTGATGGATCAAGTAGAAAGAGACATCTGATTTTTTTAGCTTTGTGTGTCTTGCCTTATATAGAGGCATGTCTTATGGCCTAGTCATAGCCCACAGAATCATGGTGATAATATGGAAAAGGCTTTGGTTATTTAGTCTATATCTCTGTCAGTGCAGGATTGTTCCCTTCAGTCTGTAGTGTGGTGCTCTATCTCGTTTTTCTGATATAGAATATGGATGCAGAATTAAAGCTAATCACTCACTTCTCTCCCGTTCCCCATTTTCTTGAGGATTTTGTGCATCATATTTTAAAGCCTTGTTATACACATTTTTACCATCTGTACATAGCTTTAAACAGTAAAGACTTTGTGCTTCTATAGCACCTTTTAACTAAGAATCTGCACACACTTTACAACATTATATAAAATAAGTCTCAGCGTCCCCTCTCTGATACAGTTGATAGTATTTTCTCTATTTTATAGTTGCAAATACCAAGTCATAGAGAGGCTGGGGCTTATCCAAGGCATCACAGTAAATTGCTGGCTGAGTTGGGATTATAATAGGGGGTTTATTATAATAAACTCCTTTCATATAATGCCCTATGTGTTATAACTTCTTTAAAGGTATAAATATACCTCTTCCCTTTTATCTCAGGGTGAAGCAATGATTTATATGGAACCTGAGAAACAAGTTATATCAAGGTCCATGGATGAGTGCGTGGTGGCTCTTTGTGACCAGTGGTGAGTGAAGTGAAATCACTTAACCCATCCCTCTGTTACACCCTTATGTGAACTTCTTTATTCTAATTATTTTGCTTGATCTTAAGGTACCTAGATTATGGCGAAGTAAACTGGAAGAAGCAGGCATCTGACTGCTTGACGGATCTAGAGACGTAAGTTCTGGGAAAGAGATGGATAAAGTGTAGGTTGGGAAGTGGCATGTGCTGACAACGTAACCCTGAGGGAGACCAAGGATTAATAATAGTCTGTTCCACATAGGTTTTGTGAAGAGACCAGAAGGAATTTTGAAGCTACACTGGGCTGGCTGCAGGAGCATGCCTGCTCAAGAACGTATGGCTTAGGTAGGGAAAACACACAGCTTTTCCTCACTTGCTGCTTGAGGAGAGTAACTCTCACTGTTTCATCCATTCATGCTTTTCCTGGTGTGGCTTGCAGCAGCAGCATGAAGGAAAGGGAGATCTGGTCCTCCCTATTCTCCCTTTCCTCCGCAACAGGTTCCAGCTCCTCCTGGGGGATTCTCCAGTGTTCCCAGGCCAGCTGGGAGATATAATCCATCCAGCGAGTCCTGGGTTGGCCTCAGGGCCTCCTTCCAGAGGGACGTGCCCGGTAAAGTTCCAAAGGGAGCCTCCCAGGGGGCATCCTTATCAGGTGCCCGAACCACCTCAGCTGGCTCCTCTCGATCCAGAGGAGTAGCGGCTCTACTCCGAGGCTCTCCTGAGTAGCCGAGCCCCTCACCCTGTCTTGGAGAGTAAGCCCAGCCACCCTGTGAAGGAACCTCATTTCCGCTGCTTGTACCCAAGATCTTGTCCTTTCAATCATTACCCAAAGTTCATGACCATAGATGAGGATGGGGGCATAGATCAATCTGTAGACCGAGAGCTTCATCCAAGAACTCAGCTCCCACCTCACCACCACGGATCGGTATGGCGCCCGCATCACTGTTGACACCGCACGAATCCGCCGGTTGATCTCATGCTCCTGCTTACCATCACTCGTGAACAAGACCCGTAGATACTTGAACTCTTCTACTAAAGGCAGCTGCTCCACCCTCACCTGGAGAGGACCTAATTCCCCCCCACTAACCTCTCAATTAGATGTAAAATCACTAGACATACTGATCATTTTAAATCTAATCCAATATCTAATTGAGAGGTTAGTGGGAGGAATTAGGTAGGCAGAACAGAATTACCCCAATTAGAATTTGACCCAGGACATCAAAAAGATGACACCTTCCACATGATCTGAGTTAATCAGGAGCTGTTTTATTTTTTGTATGGAAATACCACCAGCAATAAAGCTCCCCCCCCATCACCAGGCATGGCCCATTTGTTCAGAGATGACATGGAAGGAACCAGTACCATTTCCTGCAGCGCCTGGGGGTTTTCCTTGCAGGTCTCCCATCCAGACCCAATCCTTCTTAGTTCACAGAATAGGATCCTGATACAATACCACCTGACTCAGTATGGCAGCAGGCCAGGATAATCTCTTTCTATGAAACACGCAGAGCAAACGATAAGGTGAACAGGCGCTTCAGTTTGTTGAATTTAGAAGTGAGCTGACCGTTGCATTAGGAAAGCTAAGGACAGTCCCCTGAAAGGATTCCCTCTGTCTGCCAAGATGTTCAAGAACAAAAAAACAGCTGCAACTGGCCCATTCTCCTGAGTGAGAGTTTCAGAAGCACTGAAGTGATTTAAGAGCGCAAGTCCAACTGGAAGTCAGTGGGACTTGTGCTCCTGAGTCACTCGGGCACTTTTGAAAATCCCATCATCTGTTGTGAATTCTGCAAATGGAAATTCTGGCCTGTGCCTGGTAATGACCATCTTTTTTGGGTCTTCTTGTAGGTACTCGTTTGCCTTGGGATGAGCAGTGGCTGATAGAATCTCTCTCCGATTCCACTATCTACATGGCCTTCTACACAGTCGCTCATCTGCTGCAAGGAGATAATCTGCGTGGACAAGGAGATTCTCCACTTGGCATCAGGTAAGGGGTACAGGTTGGTGGGGAATGGTATGTTTCAATGTATTTCCGCTCTGGCTCTTTCCAAAGGCATAACTTGTAGGTCGACTCTTCAGATCTGTGCTTAGAGCATTATATATAAACAGTAGCATAGATAAAGGCAGAGCCCCGATTTAGCAAAGCTTTTAGACTGGTAGTATTGGAGGAATTGGGAAGGACAGAAGGGAGTCCCTCCAAGGGCAGCTGAAGGAGGTCTGTTTGCAAGTAACCTTCTTTGCTCAGCACTTGCTGCCTTCAAATGGAAACTGCATGATATTTTGGTAACTGATTGACTGGTTTCACTGTGGCTCCTGCAAGTACTTCTGTGGTAGCTGCTAAAAATCTGCTTTGTAACTTCTTACAACCTCAGGAAATTGCAGCTGGTCCCCTTCTACATGCCTGCTTCTGGGGACAGAGTGGACAAGGATAGGTCTTGCTCTCGATCACAAATGAACCCACACTAGAGACTGGCGGTTTTCTAAGAAACTGGGATTTTTACTATGCTGCAGCCAATATTTATTTGGAAGGCTTCTAGCTTTTTCTCCTCTCTCGAATCTGAAGGATGTTTGACATACCAAGGATAGGTTTCACTTTTGGGGTCTGGCTCATTTGGTAAGTGTCCTGTGAAAAGCAGTTGTGCTCGGATGTTTGCCTGGTCTGCTCCAAGACCTCTCAGATGGGGTGGCTGTGACCTGTGACTGATAGTTTGTGTTCAGTCTTCGGGCTGGTCTACACTAACCCCCCCACTTCGGACTAAGGTACGCAAATTCAGCTACGTTAATAACGTAGCTGAATTCGAAGTACCTTAGTCCGACGTTACCGCGGTCCAGACGCGGCAGGAAGGCTCCCCCGTCGATGCTGCGTACTCCGCTCGCCGAGCTGGAGTACCAGCGTCGAAGACGAGCACTTCCGGGATCGATCCGGGGCACTTCCGGGATCGATCCGGGATCGATTTATCGCGTCTTAACCAGACGCGATAAATCGAACTCAGAAAATCGATTGCTTACATCCGGACCCGGATGTAAGTGAAGACGTACCCTTCTCTTCAGGACAAGAACAGCCAAGTGTCCTGCCACTGCCACTCTCCCCTTTTGACGCTGGGGCTTTAGTTTAGCATTTCATGTGTTCAGGAGAGTAGTTCACTTATGCATCTGAGAGAATAGAGGAAGGGGTGGAAGCTTCCTTCAAATGTTGGACGGAGGGATTGGAGGGGAGTGAGGAGAGGTATTCAGACGCTGCTGGTGGGGGGAGGGGAGCTGAGCCCATTCAAAGGAGGGTCCTTGGGGTTTCTACCTGTTCCTGGGCCTCGCAGTGGCCTTTTTGTGTCCTGCTCCCCAAGCCCGATCCTGGGCCCTGTGGCAGCTGCTTCAGTCCCTCTGGGTCTCATTCTCACACCTCCCATGTGCAAGTTTAAGGGGGGGGCCTAGCCCTCACAATATTTCCACTGCAGGGGCTCTAGCCTTTCTGGCCTCCCAGTTCTGTCACTCCTGTACACATCTGCTTTGGAGCCTCGTTTGATGCTTTAGTTAATCTGGAAAGGAATTCCAACATAAGGTACCTGCAACAAAAACTAATCTTAAGAAGCCTGGCAGGAATTTCATCTGACTCAAAGAACACCTCTAATTACATACAGAAGATATTTTTTGCACTAGGTATGTCTGGAAACAAGGTTTGAAGTGAGCAATCTGAATTGCATTGAATTTTAGATGCACCTGTAAATTGTGTGCTTTGCCTAATATAGAACATCTAAACATCCAAGGTTTGCAAAGCACTTTTTGCAGAGATTAACACTATTGTGTGGTAAATAAGGGATGTTTAGGGATCACTTCACCCTTTGCTATAGTGCAGCGATCTTTGGCATGAAACATAGCTGTTGAGTAACAGAACACATCTCTAACCTGTAGGGTAGGACAGTAACTGAAAGCCTTTCAGCAATAATCCACCAGAACTAGAAATTTTAAAAACTTTGGGGAAATAAGAGCAGGTAGAGTCTAATAAACTTCAATGAAATCCCCACAAGAAATGGGGGATGAAATCCCCCATACAATAAGTGCCATGGGATCTTGAATGACTGCAGGTGACTGGAGCCTTGGCTTTGTATGTGATCTCTAAGACCGCACTTCAGGGTAGCACGTTTGTTCTAAAACTACTGCCGTCCTGCCTCTATTGTTTTATAGTATATGCCTTTCATCATCAGAAAATGTTAATTGTGTGGGGATTCTGTCTCTTGGCCTGTGTTGGAAGAGTCTGGGAGTGCTTGCTATGGGGACGAAATACTCACTCTCTGAAGTGGGAGGTTGCCTTGTGTTGTTGAACAAGTAATTCCCTCCCTCTTCTCTTCCTGCCCTCTCCGTGACAGTTAAGGGGAAGGGCTGACACACATGAAGGAGATTTAATCTTGTCCTCCACCAGAAGGATGGTAGCATGACCTGTGAATGACCCATGGCATAGAGGCTTGGGGAGGACTTAAATTCTGGTTCTGGGTTTTCAGGATAGTATTTAGGACACAAAGGATGCCCAGACAGGAATGGGGAAGAGATATAAAATCAAGTTTCCAGGGCATTAAAGTGTTTGTATCCCCCTCACGTTTCAGGAGTCAAAGGACACTGTCAAATAGAGAGGGGTATGGCTGAGACAGGACATCCTGAGTTCTGGGCCTTGCTCTGACATCGACTCAGTCATCTGTGTCCAAGGGCAAGTCCTCTCTGGGTACATCTGCACTGTAAAAAAAAAAAAAAAAAAAAAAAAACAACTCCCCACAGCAGTGAGTCTTAGAGCCTGAGTCAGATAACCCTCCCCTCATCAGGTGTCAGAGATCAAGCTCCAGTCTGAGCAGGAATGTCTATGCTGCTATTTTTAGTCCCATAGTATGAGCCTGAGTCAGCTGACCTGGACTCTTGACGCTTGCTGCTGCAGTGGGGTGTTTTTTTTTTTAAAGTGTAGATGTACCCTCTGTGTCTCACTTTCATCACCTGTAAAATAGGAATAAGAGTAACTAGCTCATAGGGACTGTTGTGAGAATTCATTAGTTATTGTTTGTAGATCACTTTGAATTAGTAAAGTGCTAATTTTTGAATTATGTAGTGATAGGCCTCAGATTCAGATTTTGTTAAAAACATCCTGATTTTTAAAGAAAAACTAACTCTGTGTGTGTGTGTGTGTGTGTGTGTCTTCTTTATTAAGATGTTAATATTTCTATGCAGGGCGCATCAGATGTCCAAAGAAGTCTGGGATTACATATTCTTCAGGACTGCTCCATTTCCCAAGACACAGATTCCAAAGCAAAAGTTAGACAAACTCAAGGAGGAGTTTGAATTTTGGTATCCTGTGGATCTAAGAGTCTCTGGCAAGGATCTTGTCCCAAACCATCTATCATATTATCTCTACAACCACGTAGCCATGTGGCCAGATCAAAGGTAAGTTTGGAAGCAATGTCAAGCAAGCGTGGAGATAAAACTACGAACGCTCCAGCCTTGGTATCTCCATAAATGGCTCTTGACAGGATGTTCTGTATTTGGGACTGGGTAATAGCATGTGTGTTTATTAGTGGGCTGCTTTGCAAATATGCGTATATACCATCAAGACCAGTGGTTCCCATATTGTGGTATGTGAGCTTAATGTTCCATCCATTCACTTCTCAACAATTCCTTAAGAAAGTGATATGTGAACCAATAAAGTTTGGGAGCTGCTGATCAAGATCATAGCAGGAATGGGGCAAATTTCCTCTCTCAAGCATCCTTAGAGCTCATAAGCTTCTTCTATCAGCAAAGGTGTGTGAAACAACTGGCTTTATCCATTGCTATTGGTCCCTAATTTCATTGGCACTAAATTTAAATTAAAAATGTAATTGAAGAGAGGAGAAGGTGGGGGTAAGTGGAGTATAGTTTTTTTTTTTTTTTTTAAAGCTCTGTAGTGCATGTTTTGAATTGTAGTAGCAATAAGGCTTAGCACATGTACTGTAGCTCTGTTGTCTTCAAAGTGACAACATTAATCCTCAAGATCCCCAGTAGGTGCCTTTTTTGAAGGTTCCACTTAAAAACATGCCCATTCCTAACTGAAATCACTAGACTTTTGTTCTTTATTGAAGAAAAAATGTAATTGCTTTTTAAAATAAAAATACTCCATATTTTGTGTCTTCAAATGCAGGGACAAATGGCCTGTAGCTGTGAGAGCAAATGGACATCTCCTCCTGAATTCTGAGAAGGTACAGCAGTTTTTCATCTGTGATATTCTTGTGATGGTCAAGACAGCTAGAAACTCCTGGGCCCCCTTCAAAACAAGTAATTCCCTCCCTCTTCTCTTCCTGCCCTCTCCGTGACAGTTAAGGGGAAGGGCTGACACACATGAAGGAGATTTAATCTTGTCCTCCACCAGAAGGATGGGTAGCTGAGAATTCTGAATTCTCAGAATTCAGGAGGAGATGTCCAATCAGGGCAGCATTTAGCATGCTGATTACTTCCTCCTGTTAAATGCCTCAGTTACCCATCTTCCAAAGCAGGAGCCTGCCTTTCTTCCATTCCATCTGTCTAGGTTTTCTACTATAGTGTCTGACCACTGAATGGTTCTGCATAGATCAGGGGTAGGCAACCTATGGCATGTGTGCCAAAGGTGGCAGGCAACCTGATTTTCAGTGGCACTCACACTGCCCGGGTCCTGGCCACCGGTCCGGGGGGCTCTGCATTTTAATTTAATTTTAAATGAAGCTTCTTAAACATTTTAAAAACCTCATTTACTTTACATACAACAATAGTTTAGTTATATATTATAGACTTATGGAAAGAGACCTTCTAAAAACGTTAAAATGTATTACTGGTACGCGAAACCTTAAATTAGAGTGAATAATGAAGACTCAGCACACCACTTTTGAAAGGTTGCTGACCCCTGGCATAGATCATCAGCATACCTGATCCGATAATGCTTTGTAAGTTTACCTGAGGTATCTGCTTAATTCTCCCAGAGTTTCAGGGTTACCTGCCTTTATGGGAGTGTTTCTTATGTCAGAATCTTAATTACAGTACTTTAAAGGTGCATTTCATTTTGAAGTGAAAGTGGGGGGAAAAGGGGAAAGTTCATGCAGACAAAATTTGCTTTACTGAGTGTGTTTTGTCAAAGTGAATTAAATGTGCTTTAGCCTCAAGGTATAATTGTCAAAAATGCCTAAATGACGTAGGGAATGCCTACACTTCTGTCAGAATTGTGACTGCAGCACATGTAGAAATACTTGAGCTAACTTTGGTCTAGCAAACTTGATTAACAATAGCAGTACAGGCAGTATCAAGGACTGTCCATCTCCACCCAGGTCCCTAGGTATGTTCTCAGGTGGCTAGCCTGTGCTGCTGCCCTGGCTTCATTGCTGCTGTTCGAGCTAGCTAGATTAAAGATAGTTCAGCATGTCTATATGTGCTTCAGGCACATCTCTGTTTGCAGTGTAGACTGAGGCTGTGCCTACACTACAGAACCTATGCGGGCGTAGCCCCCTAGTGTAGATGCAGCATATGCTGATAGATGGAGGAGTCCTGCCAGTGTAGAAACACCACCTGTGCAAACAATGGTAGTTATGTTGACAGAAGCCCATTATGGAAAACAGGAGACTGAATCAGGGGCTGAGTTTGGGTGTCTTGCGTGGTAATGCAGAGAGCTAAGTCCTGAACAAGCCACAGGAATCTCTCTCATCTATCTTGGTTATCAATGATGCACAATCCTACCCTCTTAGGCGGGGACAGCTTGTTTTATTTGCATCTTTCCCCCTTGTTTATCAGACTGAGCAGCATGAACATGTCAGAATTTCTCTTGTCTGTCTTCTCTTTCAGATGTCTAAGTCTACAGGCAACTTCCTCACCCTGAGCCAAGCTGTTGACAAGTTTTCTGCAGATGGTAAGTGCCCGTTAACTTGCATTTGTTTTAGTGATGCTAAATTTTTGGGTGTGTCGTGCCATCTTCCAAGGAGTAATGGGTTATTTGCAGCTTTGATATTTGAATTGCAAAAAGTACAATGGTTATCGGCTGCTCTTGTCTGTGAATAGTCACTGAGCTCTTGTATCTGTAGGAATGCAGAGTACATGTTAATCCTGGCATTAGTTATCAGGGACTCTGGGTCCGTAGGAAGGATCTTTTTTTCCCATCAACTGCAAGGTTCTTTGGCACCTCCTTTCGGCATCCTTTCCTGTCGCACGTCCCCTGCTGAGGCCCAGGGCCCAGATAGTGAACGAGAAAAGTGCAGAATTGTGCTGCTGTGCTAGACTCTCATTATTTTGTTCCCTCATACCCCACTCTTTTTGGACATGTCCCCACCCAAGATCATTCCTGCCTCTTGGGACACAATGGTTTTTGTCCCTCTCACTCCTGTAACAAGGCGGTACGCTGCCCTCCTCACTCCAATCAACCAGATCCCTTTTGAGGCACTGCTTTCACTCACATTGACCACAAGCAACACACGCTTGTCCTTCATAGGTGAGTGTTCTGTCTGCATTTTGCTGGCCCTCTGCATAAAAGACCAGTTAGGATTCAGGCAGCCGCATTTACTAGTTGGCTGTGGAGCCAGACATGTTAGTTAATCCTGTCTCTCATTCCTCTAGGCATGCGTCTGGCACTGGCTGATGCTGGCGACACAGTTGAGGATGCCAACTTCGTGGAAGCCATGGCAGATGCTGGTATTCTCCGTCTCTACACCTGGGTGGAGTGGGTGAAGGAAATGATTGCAAATAGGGACAGTTTAAGAAGTGGGCCTCCCAGCACCTTCAATGACAGAGTCTTTGCCAGGTACCTCTCAGAATAAATATCTTTGTAGTTTTTAGCTTCTTATTGTGAGTCTAATTTTCACGTTTGTTTGTTTTATGAAGCTATTTCTACAGAATAATGAATGCTTTAAAACAAACAAATGTCAGATTATTGTGTGATCCTGCCAGATCAGGGTCATTTATAATGTCTCATTACCATTATCTTTAATTATTATTGCCATTATTATGTAAGTTGGACTGTGTGATGCTAATGTTTTCTCTTCTCTTTTTTTTTTTCCTAGCGAAATGAATGCAGGCATAACAAAGACAGATCAAAATTATGAGAAGATGATGTTCAAGGAAGCTCTGAAAACGGGCTTCTTTGAATTTCAGGTAGGAGGCCTACTCTTCAGGGGGCAAGAAACCAAATACTGACATTTGTTACGTCATGTGGCTTTCTTTTGATACTGATGTCTCTGATTCCTATTTAATTGTACAGTTGAATCAGGGTCCGTATTGTGCTAAGAAACAGGAATAACTAAATTAAGTAAGGATCTGAGGTCATGGTGGTCTGTTTGTGGCATAGTACTTCTACAGGAAGCAGCTGTGATATTGCAAATAGAGCCCTATGATCTTAGGTGAGCAATATGCAGCAGAAAAAGCACAAATGGTTAAAAAGTGTTTCCTTGCCTCAGCTTTTTTTAAACAAGAATAATATACATGAGAAATACAGAAAATACATCAGCAGAACTATTTGGAAATGGAATGTTTTTCAAAATGTTTCATAAGGTGTCAGCATTTCTCTAAAGTGTCTGCAGAACCATCTGATTTCACTTAATAATATCTTGTAGAGACTGCTTTACGTGATTGACTTGTCTTTCAGGAATATGATTAGGCAGGCTGAACAGTGTACAGAATGATAGATCATATTTATTGCCTTTTTTCTTAGTACTTAATGGCATCTTTTATACAGGCCATCCAGAATGATAGCACCTAATATACAATTACAGTTATCTTTGACTTTTATGTCTGTGTCGATAGATGTCTTTTTTTTAAGAGCCATAATAATGTAAAACTACTATGTCCAATTGGCAGAAGTTCGTACTCTTCCATTCCCAGCTGTTTAAGAAAATATAGTCCTTTTAATAATCCATTATCGGATTCTAAGTAGTTTACATTTTAAAGACATATTAAAGCAAAGAAATTGGCTTTTTAAGAAATATTTCTCCATGACAGCTGGAATGTTTAATGGTGGCTGTGCTGGCTGTGTTTCAGGCCGCAAAAGATAAGTACCGAGAACTAGCGATAGAAGGAATGCACAGGGACTTGGTCTTCCAGTTTATTGAAGCTCAGACTCTGCTGCTGGCTCCAGTCTGCCCTCATCTATGCGAACATGTGTGGACACTGTTGGGAAAGGTACTATTCTATAACTCAAGAATGCGTCTTTGAGACTCTACTTTTGGCTCAGGTTAGTCACAGTAAGCATGCATGCTTAGTCAGCCCAAAGTCTGGGGCAAGAGAAAAATTAAGATGCATCATGAATAACTGAACTTTGACAGCATCATCAATCTATTTGAGTTGAAGGTACTGCCCCAGTTTTGGTTAGGGTTAGGCCTCTATCAGTATATGATATACACCTCTACCTCGATATAACGCTGTCCTCGGGAGCCAAAAAATCTTACCGCGTTATAGGTGAAACCACGTTATATTGAACTTGCTTTGATCCACCGGAGTGCGCAGCCCCGCCGCCCCGGAGCACTGCTTTACCGCGTTATATCCGAATTCGTGTTATATCAGGTAGCGTTCTATCGAGGTAGAGGTATACATATGAAGTGTATATTTGTTTGTTATGTGAACTTAATATGTGAGAAATTTGATGCTGGAGTGTTCAAGATGTAGCCTGATCTATAGATTATGTATAAGAATTCCCAGTTACCACTTTGAGGGTTGACAGGTTATTGTCCCAAGATCAGGCCCAGTATTATTAAAATTACTATATAGTTGTGAACCCCGATGTACACAGTTGCAACTCAGACTATAGGAACTCTTCTATATTTACAAATAGTTTATTAATACATTTAGCACAGTCACAAACACTTTAACTCAGTAAGGTAGATAGAGATAATACAGAAAGTACACCTGAACATCCACACTTACACCATTCCTTGCAGAACAACCGGAAATCTTAGCCATTATCTTCCTCATAATCATCACCTTCCTCATCTGCACCAGTGGCCATCATTCTGTCACCTCCCAAGAACTACATCTCTCTCTCTCTTCTCCTGCCCACAGCTGGGATGCCACTTTTATAACATGCTACGCTGATGCTACCATATCTAATGCATATTCAGTAGGGGTTTCTCCCCTCTTCCTTATTTGTATTTCCTCCCCTTACTAACGTTGAGGTATCCTTCTTCTATAGGTTAGTATATTCATGCTTTCAACTCATTATCATATATGTCAATTCGTTGCCATGGCACTCTTGTGTTTGGATGTTCTTTCCAAAACCTGGTGCTAGCTCATGTTTCTGTGGTTGGCTGATGTCATTATGGACAAAATCCCCCCTTACACTCTACTTCTAGTTCCCCAAAACATAGGGGTTACTGTTGGGCCGTTTATCTATGCCAAAGTTCATAGGCCTCGAGCCTCGTGCTAACTGCTGAAGACAATGTCTTACAGAATGCAAGCCTGTAGGTTCCTTGCATTACTACTGAATATAATAAAGGCAGAATAATAAAGGCAAGGCAGTGAATCATGTTTTCACCCTGCTAGCCACAGAGCGTGTGTGTGTGTGTGTGTGTGTGTGTGTGTAAAATGCTGTATTTGTTATAAAATTAATATTGGTGTGAGAAATGTAGTTGTAGTTGATAATCTGTAGATGAAGGCTTTATCCAAAGCCTGTTGAACTCAATAGAAAGACTTGTATTGATTTCAGTGGGTCTTAGATCAGGTTTGTGCTTAATACCTGGATGTCTTCCATATGTAGATAGAGGAATTGTGTAAATGCATGTCATACAGCAAGAGAGTATGACAATGTGAACCTTGTATATGCGGCTATGTTTGCAAGGATGTTGTGTTAACATACATAATTTTAATGTAGTCATATGCCTCATTGTTATGAGGTGACCTAAAGTTAACCCAAATAACAATGTGGAGTTCATTCACTTAGTCATATAGCCAATATCCACCCTTGTGTAGGTAATTTAACAACCACAGAAGTAAATTTCAAGTTTGCATATGAAAAATTATGTAATGGTATAAACATGAGCATGTGTGTGTGGGCATTAATGCATTTTCACAAATGCATGCTAATTAGGAGTATATTTCTGTACTTCACAGCTGAATTATAGGGTTAGTGAGTTGGTGTACTGCGAAATTTAAACTCTTCATGTATCTCCTGACTGCTCAGTTTCCAATTAAAATACAATAGATAGAGAAGTCACCAGAATTTCTTGTCCATTAATCCCAATGCCTGTCATTTTCTTTGTTGACAGCCTGACTCCATCATGAAAGCTTCATGGCCAGTAGCAGGCCCAGTGGATGAAATATTGATCCGATCTTCTCAATACCTCATGGAAGCAGCCCATGATCTCCGACTGCGTCTCAAGAACTACATGGCACCCCCGAAAGGAAAGGTGAAATACACTAAGTCCCTTCTCCAAAAATGTATGTGAAAGTTAACAGATTCAGGGACTCTTCTGAGATGATACATATTTTCCCTCTTCTTTCTTTAGAAGGGTAGTAAGGAGCTGCCCCAGAAGCCATCCCATTGCACCATCTACGTGGCAAAGAACTACCCACTTTGGCAATATACCACCCTATCAGTTTTGCGCAAGCACTACCAGGTGATCTGCTTTTGTTGACACTTGTTGCAGTTCTCATATGCTCTCTATTTTTCTGTCCATGAAACAAAAGTTAGCTTGGCACTGAGGTATTTGAATGCAAGGAGAAATAGTTTTAACTTGCTTTATTATGCTCTTATAGCTCGACGGGATTACAGTGTTCAGTAAAAATGGGTTTTGGCACATGATTGAGTCCACAATATGACCTATAACTTTTGACATTTTAAAAATAAAGACTGGCCAGCATTCCATTACTTTTAATCTTTTTCACATGCATAGATTAGTAAAATATCCCCCTCCCCCACCCCCGCAATAATGTTTTTGAGGAAATATTGCCTATTGTCAGACTAATTCTGCCTTATTATGCAAGGAGGTTTAGAAGCATCAGTTCTGGTACTTGGTGGGTATGGTATTCAGCAACTTTGCAGGAAATTTGCTGAAATGCAATCAATTCTTCTCTCTTGTAAGTAATACAGTGTAAGGAAATCTGGCTTAAAAGCAGCAGACCCTGCATTGCTGAACAGCTAGAACTGATCCTGTAATTGTTATTGTGCATGAACAATTGTTCTACTCAGCCCTGACAAGTCAATATCATAATTGATAGATTGTAAAGTTGTGTTTTTCCACCCTTATCTGTAACACCATGGTTACATTTCACATATGGTTGGAAATGAACAAATGTTGGTATTCTGAGGGTAAACCAAATTGGAGTGAAGTATGCATTTTCTTCACATCAGGGTCGAAGTCTGCCATTGGATGCAGAGGTGCAATGGTCACTGCTGCCAGTCAAAGTTGCAGAGCAAATATTGGATTGTGGAATTTGAACCTTAAAAAAATTAATGACCTAAGATACTGCTGCTTCACGTCTGCTTGAAGGAGAGTCTTATTACACAAGATTAAAACATGTGGCAAAAATCCAGGCATACTTAATGTTATAGGTTTATGTGTGTTGCTTTACATAGTGAACAAAGACATTGGGTAACGTTTTCAAAAGTGCCTAAATCTCATTTTCGAAGTGATTTGACAATGGGACTCAGACTCTGAAGTCACTAAGGTGTTCTGAAAATATCCCTAGTCCCAGTCTCAAATAGTTTAAAATCTATGTGGCTGGGATAGACAGGATGCTTGGAGAAACACTGACTTAGGAGAGTGAGGGATATACATCATAAGCAAATTGGTCGCCTGGGTGGCATATAGTCATGTTTTTTTTTTCAAGCTTTTTTTAGGTTTACTTTTTAAAAGTTACTTAAAGGGACTTGGAAGATCGTTCCCCATGGCATTGTGGGAGCAGGTGGATTTTGAGGTGTGTGCACTGTAGGTGGAGGGAGGACATTACAGGCATATGGGGAGTGTGAAAGAAGGTGCGGAGGAAAATGGTAAATCCCTGTGGAGTGTGTTGATATTTGCTGTGCAGTCTTTAATGGATTGTTGTTCCATGTTGTAGATCAATGGAGGACAGTTGCCAGATAACAAAGTAATTGCTGGTGAATTGAACACCTTGCCGGAGCTGAAGAAATTTATGAAGAGGGTTATGCCTTTTGTTGCCTTGATTAAGGTAGGTGTCAGAGAACAGGACCAAGATAAGGACAAATTTTCAGTCGGGAATAAGAGAATTATCTGAAATGTAGGCAGTGTTATTGAATGGTTAGAGCATAGGCCTGGGTGTTGGGACTCTCTAGTCTATTCCTGGCTCTGCCTTACTCTGCCATCTTGGGCAGATCATTTAATCCCTCTCTGTTCAATTTCGTATCTGTAAAACAGATGATATATCCCCAAGAAGAAGAAATGGGGCTTTTTGTTGTTGTTAATAAAGCACTTTGAGACTCTTGGACAAAAGGTGCTGTGTAAGTGCCTTCGATATGTATTGGCCTAAGTGAACTATGGACTAGTTGACACTCGGTAGCTTGCAACTAATACAAATTTATATGATTTGTGCCACACTGCTTCAAGTGTATCCCTCCTGCGTACATCAAATGCATCGTCTCTTGTTTGTGTTCTCGGAATGAAAACTGGAACAAGGTGGTGTTACGGGGACATTAAAAATTGTCTTAGCAGAATTCTTAGTATAGTTTAGAAGTTTGGCACAAATCTAGAGTTGGTTACTGGGCACTCCATTTTTAAGAGTGCATCAGGGGATCGCTGAGCTGGATTATTAGTAATGGAGTGTTACCAACTCTCACAATTGTATCATGAGTCTCAAGTTACTTAGGGATTTTCTTAAAGCCCCAGCTCCTTGTCATGTAATGTTCATGAGAGTCAGAAAAGTAAGCTTCTATCCCGCATGGTGGCACATAAAAGCTCGAACACAAGAACTTGGAATGGTCAAAAAACCAAAAGATCAATAGAGTCCAACATCTATTATTTTTAAAAATCTCATGATTTTTAAGCCAGTGTCCTGATTTTGGGGGCCTGACTCATGATTTTTGAAAGCTTGAATTGGGAATGTTGATGGTGAATAGAAGGGGTTAAGTAATGAGCTTGTGAAAATGTTACATTTTTTTCTAAAATAACTAGAAGTTGTTAACTTTTTTTTTTTTTTTAAACACATGTCAGCAACGTTCTTCACTTAGTAGAGCAGTGAGTTTTATTGCACCATACAAATGCAGGCTCGTTCTTTCCCTGTGCATCCAGCACTAATCTAATTACCCCCTTCTGCTGAAGCACACAATGTTCAGAGAAATAGAATGGGTAAGACCAGCTATAACACTCCCTGCTGACTATTCTCCTGGGCCAGTATCTGCTGCATTAAAACATGCCAGGGGATATGGCATCCTTTTAAGATTAAACTAGTTTAATTCTTCCATCCCATATATAAAACACACCATATGGCTTTTAGGGATTAAGGGGAGAAGATTTTGTTAGGGAATGTTCTGCTTTCTTGATGCTGCAGAACTCCATTGATGTAGATGCTGGAGCTGTTGTCTGTCTTGCTTTGGCTCAAAAAAGTCACAAGGTTCTGCTGTTTAGTGTGTTAACTGTTCAATGTGTCTCCTATACTGAAACAAGCTTATATTTAAAGATCCTATCTGATGCGAGGAGGCTGGCACAAACTAGATGAGCTTTGGTCATGCTTACCACTTCACCTCCCTACGCATAAGGCTTATCAGACAGGCTCAGCATGTATGTTTTGAAGCAACAATAGATAGCAGTTACATAACGAGACCTAGAAACATCCAGCCCAGATTTTTAATTTCCTAGGCCAGTGGTTCTCAACCAGCGGTACACGTACACAGATGTCTTCTAGGGGGTACATCAACTCATCTAGATATTTGCCTAGTTTTACAACAGGCTACATAAAAAGGACTAGTGAAGTCAGTACAAACTAAAATTTCATACTGACAATGACTTGTTTATGCTGCTCTATATGCTAACTGTACACTGAAATGTAAGTACAATATTTATATTCCAGTTGATTTATTTGATAATTATATGGCAAAAATTAGAAAGTAAGCAATTTTTTCAGTAGTAGTGTGGAGTGACACTTTTGTATTTTTATGTTTGATTTTGTAAGCAAGTAGTTTTTAAGTGAGGTGAAATTTGGGGGTACGCAAGACAAATCAGACTCCTGAATGGGATACAGTAGTCTGGAAAGGTTGAGAGCCACTGGGCCAACATGCTATGCTCAGAAGTAGATTATTCAGCAACTTCATTTTACAAAAGATATTTCTTTATGTTGTTCTTTCCATTAAAGAAAGATTTTCTAATTTACAAACTGAAGCAAATTACTGATTCTTGGATATTAAAAAACCATGTATAAAAACAAATTCTCAATGAAGCAGAAAGCCACGACCACCTGAAATTTGACCTCATTAGACATTAAGGGAACAGTGCTCAGTTTGTGAAAGAAAGAGAGGGGCTGGAGCCTTAGCTTTGAAAAGGAAGTTCTGTTTTGTTCTCATTAGAGATTTCATACATAGGAGATGACATGCTGGCCCCTTTTGAAGTCAATGGAAAAAATCCCATTGATTTCACTGTGGCCCCAATTTCACCCATTGTGTGTATTAAATTAAATGTTGGAATTTTGAGTTACTGTGTTTTAATATACAAAGTACATTTTTTTTCTATGAAGAACTTAATGTACAATTACTTTGGATATGTCCAATTTCTGCCTGCCTGTCTCAAACTAGGTCATCAGACTGGACTTCCTACTGTGAAGCAGCAGAAAAATGGCAGCTTACTGAGAGTGTCCTACAGTTTGCACATTTAAAGAGAGAGTGAAATGTTCACAGCTGTTTCTATATACTTTTCAAATTCTATGTTAAAACGCATTCTTGCTTTTAAAAGAACCTTCAGCTGTACAAATACTGGAGCTGAGGTTCGCTTCCCCTTCCATCAGTGTCAGTATCTCGCTGTAGAAACAGCCATTTCACTGTCAATTATAACTACTGTACTATAGTGCGTGGTGAAATTGTTGCCAGCAAAGAGCTCTAACAGCGAATAGCCTGGTCTACTCAAGACTGATGCAGCTAGAGTGTGTAGCTTCCCAGTTTTCTCTTCATTTACAACCTGGGAGAGTTTTAATCCAAATTTCCCTTCTTTTGACATGACAGGAAAATCTGGAAAAGAAGGGTCCACGTGTTCTTGATCTGGAGCTGGAATTTGATGAACGGGCCGTGCTCCTGGAGAATATAGTCTATTTGACAAATTCCTTGGAGGTTCGTATTCATTTGGGGGCATATTTTATTTGACCTTTATTGGAGTAGCTGGAGGCCCAACACTTGCTGAGATTTTAAGCCTATCTAAATTCATTTCTGACTTGGGATGACCATGAATGTTTAATGTTTTTATCAACACTGACACGCACACTAATACAAAAAGCAGAGTTTGCTCTTATTGAGAGATTCTCTTCGTATGTACAGTGATGACTGCAGTGGTAACCCAGCTCTGAAGAGCCAGTTCTCTCTGGAATTGTGTCTGACAGAAAGTCAGTGGGAAAAGGCTCTTCGCCGGTGAACAGTGGAAAACGTCAGACAATATTCTGGCTTACTCAAAAATTACAGATAATCAGCCTCTTCCATGGCCAGAGCCATAGAGGGCTGTTCCAAGGAATGCCAGTGAGCACAGTCAGAATTCTTATGCTGTTATAGCTTTTGATCTTGCCATGGCAACTATATGTCATCTCCTCAATCTCCATGCCAGGGCATTTAGAGCTAGAATATGGTGCATGCTGCTTTTACAGTGCATGCAGATGCCAATTTGGGAAATTGAAGGGGAAAGCCTAGGCACAGTTACAGAAAATAACTTATTTCAGGATTTCTAATCTCATGATATTTAGATTTAAAGCAATTGAATACCTCACTTTATATTCTGTAATCTATGAAGTCGGTGATTTTAGCTACATTTTGAATTCAATCCTCTGAGCAAGATCACCATGCTGGCAATAGTATGCTATCAACTTTTAAGTTTGCTGTTCCTGTTGTTCTTCGTTTTGCCTTTTATCAATGGGGATTGCCTTCCTCTGTACTGTAGAAACAACTCTACTTCAGTGGCCTGGTATCTCTCATTAATTCAGAGGGGATGATAGTACTTTTATTTCTTCTTTCCCAATGCACCAAAGCTGGATCATATCGAAGTGAAATTTGCTTCTGAAGCAGACGATAAAATAAAAGAAGATTGCTGTCCTGGAAAACCTTTTTCTGTGTTCAGAATGGAAGTAAGTTCAGAAATCCAGAGGCATTGGAAATACAGGGTACATCATTAACTGATTTAAAAAATAAAATGACTTTCAATTTGAGGATGTGTTCCCATCAAAAAATATATGCACTGGAGGGCTAGATGGCTCAGGGCACTTTGTGACAGGACATGCTGGTTCATGTTAAGCTAAAATTGGTAATGACTAAATTGTTGTTATCTTGCTATCCAGGAGCCTGTGATATACGAGTTTGTTCTCAGTCCAGTTCCCAGTGGATATGATTGCACAGCATAAATATCCATCCCCCTACTTGCACCTTGATCGGCGTTTCTGCCGAAAAAAGTCACAGACTGGATGTGTGTGGCGACTAAACTACCTTTTCATGTCTATAAGTGGGCACTCTGGTTAAGGGCCGAAGCACATTGACAGGGTAATGATGGGGTTTCAAGTTGTGTGATCAGTAGAAGAACTCTCCTGTTGTCGATCCAACACCTTTCACAAGCACTGAATTAACTTAAAGAAGTGATGCTTGTTTTGTTCTTTAGATGTAGAATTTAACATGACTGTGATTGTGTCTTAAGTTGACTTTCAGTAGAACCTCTCTAACTTACACTAACTGGGAGACTCATCACAGGTGACTGAATTTGGAGGAAACCTCCCCTCCCTCCCCCCCCACTCACTCACTCTCACACAAGTGCACAAGAATAACGCTTGCTAGAGAGGGGTGGATAATCTTGTGGCTAAAGCACAGGGTCAAGACTTGGGAGTACAGAGCCCTGGATTCTATTCCTGGCTCTGTCATGAAAATCCTGTGTGGGCTTGGGCAAGTCTTGCTTCACCTCTCTCTCTCTCTGAAAAATGGAGCTATTACTCACCCTATCTATTGAGAGTATTGCAAAGCTCAGGGTCTAAAAAGGAATTTGAGCTCCCACATGGAAAGTGCTATTCTTGATTTGATGCATCCCAAAATGTGCTGTGATTTTGATTATGATAACTGCAATAATGTACTACTGTATTGCATTGCATTTTGTGAAAACTTAACAAAGGCCTGTAAATTGAGACCTCATTACACCTCTCTGTAGTGAAATCTTTGAGAGGTAGAGTGAGTAATAAGGCGTGGAGCTCAGTAAAGTTCACCGTAATGCTACCTTGTACCAATCCTTCAGCTAGTTATAATAATTTAATATGGCTATTTGGATATCTTAAAAGCAAAACACTTGAGTGTATTTAAAGAAACAGTAAGCATTGTTATACATATGCTGTAGCTTATTTTTTTAGGTCTGTGATGGTGCTTGCATCCATCCACTGGTATTAAGTATTTCTGAATAAAAGGTTTTCTTGTCCATCTAGAATGCAGTTGGATGCCAGACATTTCTCTTTGTTCCCTTGCTGGTTGCATGCTTCCTGTGCGATTCTACCCACAAAAAGCATGATTTAAAAAAAAATTGTTTATTCTTAATTTCTTACAGCCCAGCATATCTCTATTTTTGGTGAACCCCCAACCATCTAATGGCCACTTCTCTACAAAAATCGAGGTCAGGCAAGGAGATGGTAGAGATGCAATAATCAGGCGTTTAATGAAGGTGGACAGAGGAATCAAAGGTAAACGTTGGTTTGGAAGTACAGATATCACATTTCAACCAGGCAGTCTCTGAACAATTGTGCAGTTTCTCGAATTCCCAGGAGACATTGGGAAACAGGAGGCAGCTTGGCAGGTCTTCATTATCAACAGGAATCTCTTTCTGAAATTTGGCCTGTTTTAATAATTGCTTAGTAAGAAGCAAAGAGCTCTGTGCTCAGTGAATGTGAATACGGGATAAAGCATGGTGCACACTCCTTTTGAGGTGTAAAATTACAGAAGCTGAGGCATTATTGACAAGCAAATGAGTGTGCCTCTGATATGAACCCTTAATATGCACTGTCTTCCTTCCTTGGGGTACGTCCAGACTACCCGCCGGATTGGCGGGTAGCGATCGATCTATCGGGGATCGATCTATCGCGTCTCGTCTAGACGCGATAGATCGATCCCCGAACGCGCTCCCGTCGACTCCGGAACTCCACCAGGGCGAGCGGCGGTAGCGGAGTCGACGGGGGAGCCGCAGCCGTCGATCCCGCGCCGTGAGGACGGGAGGTAAGTCGAAATAAGATATGTCGACTTCAGCTACGCTATTCACGTAGCTGAAGTTGCGTATCTTACATCGTCCCCCCCCAGTGTAGACCAGCCCTTGGTTAGTCCTTTATTCTCCACCAAAAGAGCCACTTACTCTCTATCAGTGATTTGCACAGTGGATGTGTTCTTGTGCCAGGGATTCCCAAAGGGGGGTTTAATGGTCCAATAGTCTGCTATATGGAGCTTCCTCCAGGAGGGTGAGGGCCTCTTAGGTTAGAGCCCTCTGAAGAGAATTGCCGGATTGCAATTTATTTTCTGTTTAGACATTTAAAATGAATTCATTGCGGAGAAGGTGCCAGATGGACATTTCAAAGCTTTTCTTTATCCTGCGAAGCTTCTCTACACCCCATATCCTTACCAATACCCAATCTACAGATATAATCTGTAGGGGGGGAGCTCTTTGTCACAGTACATCTCCTCCTTAAGCCACTCTGTTAAGACAGTTGACATGAAGGCCAAACAGTGCCAACTACAATAGCATGATTTATAATGTGAACACTTGTCCTTTAAGAACCTAGACAGAAGCCGTTAGTTCATTTCAAATAGGGACCACTGAAAAATTGCCCAGTGGTCTATCAGTCGCTATTGACCTCTGCTAAATTGGAACCAGTGTCCTAAATGTGAAAGGCTCAATATTCCATTACGAGTCCCCTGAGCCATCCATTCCCTCCCATTTCTTAATACACTGAATGCCTTATTTTAAAGTTTTAAATTTCAGACTCTCTAGTGTTAAAAGAAATAGGGGATAAGTACCAGCAGAATCTTTCTGAAAGCACTTAAAGTTCATTGGCAGTAATGAGCTGCAGTGTGAAGGCATTAAGACAAATGCGTTTTGTCACCTAGGAGCCAGAGTCTGCAGGTAAACTGCTATAAATTCTGTTCCACCCCCCTTAGAACAGCTGAAGAGGTAGCTGTGTCACATAAACATCAAGAGGTTATATGCAGGTGCTGCAACCTCCTGTAGCAGCTCAGGGTGGTTTTCAACAATGAAAAATTGGGTCATGGTAAAGTTAACGTGTGTGAAACAAAACCAAAAAACCCATGGACTCTATGCAAATATGAATGTGCCCATCTCGAATTCCCATTGTGCTATGCTTGTGTGGTTTCCTATTTAGAGAAATTATCTCCAAAGTAACCTCCACAAACTTTCTCTTGGAGACTTCCAAGGTTGCTGCTGATATTCATGTGATTCAGTGTCTGTTCTTGCTTCTTTGCTTTCCAGACATTATAGCCTTGTGTCCTGTTGTTTGACTCCTGCCTTATGTTGCAATATAGCATCCCCTCATTGTAAGTGCCAGAGGGGCCGCATGCATAAATAAAATGGAGAAAAGGAAACCCTGTGTTCTCCTGCCGACTCTGCCATTGACTTACTGTATGGTCCTGAGCAAATTCCTTAGCACATTTGAGGTACAGAGAGGCTAGCTGTACAATGGGGATAATAGCTGTTTCCCACTGGTGCTGTAAGGGTTGATTTGATTAATATTTTTATAGTGCCTTAACAGTAGAAAGTGCTTTGTAAGTAGCATAATTTCAGAGGTCATTTGGACAGCATTTTTTTAGCGGTTACATTATCCTTTTCATTTTCAGTTAAAACAAGTATTTTTCTCCAGCTTACATTGATAAATTGATTTGTTTAGCAATTCCTAGTTTCTCCTTAATCACTTGCTAAAGAATGCCTTACTGGAGAATACTGTGGCCATCAAACACATTGTTGGAAAAATGTTACATTTCAGGCTAGTATGTTGAAGGGTAACAGTTTTCTTAAAGGGACAGCAGCTTTTCTTTGCCTGGAGACTTCGCTAATTCCAGAGCCAGACAAGGAAACCTCAAGCAGTGCAGACTGGCAACCAGATATGAAATGAAAACTGGACTTGGTCTACAGGCTTGTAACACCAAGGCTGCTTTTGTTTCCACGTGATTGAACAGCTTTCATTTGTAGTAATGCTTATCTCAAGAACAAAGAGACAATTTTATAGTGATGCATAGGGAAACAGTACTTTAAAAAAAAATGCTCCAAGGAAGGAGTACATGGTAATGTGCATGGCAAAGCACAAACAGAAAGGAAAATACATTTTGGACTCATACACTCCGTTAACTAGATCAGTGGTTCTCAAAGCTGGTCCGCCGCTTGTTCAGGGAAAGCCCCCGGAGGGCCGGGCCGGTTTGTTTACCTGCCACGTCCGCAGGTTTGGCCGATCGCGGCTTCCACTGGCCGCGGTTCGCGGCTCCAGGCCAATGGGGGCTGCAGGAAGCGGTGCGGGCCGAGGGCCGTGCTGGCCGCCCTTCCTGCAGCCCCCATTGGCCTGGAGCGGCGAACTGCGGCCAGTGGGAGCCGCGATCGGCTGAACCTGTGAACACAGCAGGTAAACAGACTGGCCCGGCCCGCCTGGGCTTTCCCTGAACAAGCGGCTGCCCTAGTTTGAGAACCACTGAACTAGAGTTCTGCAGACTAGCAGTTTGAAATGAATGAAAACAATAGAGAGAATAAATCAATGATTCTTCCAGATCTTTGTTGCTTCTAGGAGATATCACTGTTAAGCAAGTACCTGAGGAGTTTCTATCCGATGAAGGCTAGTGGTGAGAGAGAGCTTTATTCGACAATTAGTTTCTGGGCTTGTTAGTAAAGCTCTTGAGATGTGAATTTGTTGTTTGTGGTCTGTAATAGCTGCTGAAAAAGCAGCTAGTGTCATTCAGTGCTGAGCTTTAGGAATCGGGACTCCTAGGTTCTGTTCCCAATTCTGCTAGCAACTTGCTTTGTGACCAAATTGTATAACCTCTGTGCCCATTGGTAAAATGGTCATAATACATATCGCATATGGCTTGAGGCTTAATTGGTGTTTATAAAGCGTTGTGCATTTCTTTGAAGAAAGGTGCCTTAGAAGGGCCCATTATTAATTAAAGACCTCCATTCTGGTTAGTTTGGGTGAAACCCAAACCTGGGTATAGACTCCTGTGACCTGAGAATTGTTAATTCTTTTGTAGAGCTCTCTAAAGTAAAACTAATGCGATTTGATGATCCTGTGCTGGGCCCCCGTCGTGTTCCTGTGCTTGGAAAAGAAGATGCAGAGAAAACGCCCATTTTAGAGCAAGCTGTCTTCCACCTTGACCTGGCTGAGAAACGGGTTCGCATAACCGAGAACGGGCTGACAGCGGATATCGGCGACACAATTGTCTATCTAATTCATTAATTTGTGGACTACACCAGCTTGATCCAGGGTTAATATGATATTTTAAAACTCCAGAATGGCTTTGAAAACATCTGTAATGGACCAAGATAACTGTCATTTCTTAAAAGAAATGTGTTGCACGTCCCTAAAATCTTTTAAACGTGGGTATAATAAACATTTTCCTCCTTCCCCTTGGCTCTTCTTGAAAGAAATAATTTCCCCAAATGCTGAGACAGCAAATTCACCTTTTTCAAGAGCTTCTTAGCTTTTTGGTATTAGACAAAGCTTTACGTGGTATTATTCTTGTCAGCTAGATACTGATTTCTGTACATAGAAGGTGATCAGCTCTCTCATGGATAGATTGATAAAAATAATAGAAAGCGGAAAAATTGCATTTACTTACATTGTCTGATGACTCTTTCAAAGATTGTGGTCAGGCTTTAAGCATAATGCAATGGATTTTTATATGGACCTGTAGCTCAGAAGGAATTGCGTAGTGAGGACCCCTCAATGAAAGCATACATGAAGTTTCCTCAGTGAAGCATTGATACTAAGAATTGAGATGTACCTCAAGCAAGGTGCTGTTAGTTGAGGCCTTCCACTTTACTGTGTTCTTAAAATTGTTTGTAGAACTGTTTTTAAGTGGAGAGATGAAGTGTCCTTTTCCTAAACAGTTTCAGTTTGAACTATCCTGGCTTTTGGTATTCCAGGACTACCAAATTGTTTTTTAAAAATGAGCTGTTCTAACATAAGGCACCAACAGTACTATAAAGTATGTTCAGCTCATCTAGAGAGAAGCGTCTATATTTGACTTGAGGATCAACACACACTGCTTCAGAAATCTTACACATACAAAATTTGCCTATGCAGATTTCTATTTAAATAAAGGTCACTGGTGGCAGGCAGAACTGGGATAGTTTGTTCTGTACAATCAGTCTTTGACTGAGTTTCACAACTTCTGATACTGCACTTCGCTTAGCATGTTACCAAGGGAAGATCAAATTTATAATGGGGGTGAAAATAAAGGGAATAGTGTATTAGTCTAAAGGCAGGTCTTCACTACCTGCCGGATTGGCAGGTAGTGATCGATCTATCGGGGATTGATTTATCAGATCTAGTGTAGACGAGATAAATCGATCCCCGATCGCTGTGCCGTCGACTCCGGAACTCCACCACTGCCGAGAGGCGGAAGCAGAGTCAACAGGGGAGCGGCGGCAGTCGACCCCGCACTGTGAGGACGTGAGGTAAGTCGATCCAAGATACGTCAACTTCAGCTATGCTATTTTCGTAGCTGAAGTTGTGTATCTTAGATCGATTTCCCCCCTCCTCCCCCCAGTGTAGACCAAGGCTAAGAACTCTCATTATGATTGTAAATATTGCCATGTTATTTTTTTCCTCGTCTCCCGTTTCATTGTCCCATCTTATGATGTGTATTTTTAATGTACATGATGTGCCCGCTCACCATGGCAGTGTGCATATACAAATGAAATTAGACCTACATTATTTGCCTCTATAGAGAGAACTAAAGCAAAATACCAATAAACCTCCACCAATATAAACAAACATTCCTTTGCCACTAATCCTTCCACAGCCCCACCAAGAAATGTTTGAGAAATAGGCCTTGTCTTGATCCCTAAAGATCCACCCTCACACCAGTGGGGGAAAATAAGTTCCATAGCTGAGGGCCACTCACTGAGCATGCCTGGCCCGCAGGGATTGTTAGCTTGAAGTCAGCTACCACTGCAGAATTTGAGGAAGAGGCTGTACTTCAGCTACACCCGGCAAAGCCTTGAATTGAACCCAGGAGCCAATACCGTTGTTTTAGAACGGGTGCCATTTGTTCTCTCCATCTATCACCAGCTGATATAGCAGCAGAGAGTAATTAATGATCTTAGCTATCATAGAGTCACAAGTCAGCAGGGGGGAGTGAGTCCAACGTGTAAGGTCACAGGCAAAGATTCTCTAGAACCTCAGTCAGCGAGACTGTCCCAGTCTCTGTTAACCTTATCCTGGAAAATCCCTCATGGTATGAAGATCAGATGGTTTCCAAGTGGGAGGTAGCCAGGGTCACCTGCTCAGAACTAGATCTGTGCAAATCATTGAGTGTTTTTTGGGGTTCTCTGGCAATTCTGGAAAATTTTCGTTTCAGCTTGATCCAAAATGAAAAATTTTCGGTGAATTGAAAAGTTGAAGAAAACCTTTGTTTTGGGTCAAAGGAAATCTTTCGTTTGATCTGCAACAAAATGTTTTATTTCAACTTCGAGCATTTTTTTACTTTAAAAAAACCAACCCATTTTGAATTGAAAAATCAAATTGTTTTTGTTTCAAAGAGGTTTAAACAAGATGTTCTGATTTCCCCCCCTCTCCCCTCCCGAATTGTTTAAAGGCTCTTTCGGCCAAATCAGTTTGGCACAATCTTCAGGAATTCATGAAAGGTTGACGCAAGTTTTTCATTTTTTTGCAACAGAAAATGGCTGAGAAACTTCACTCGGTTGTACTTGGCACCGTTCTTCTTCACATGCTCTGTCATGTCCAGAAGTATGGGCTTTACTGCTGCTGTGCCACAGGTCTTCAAGAACTCACATAGAAAAAATCGGAAGTAGTTAAAAATAAATAATAATCCAAGCCATTTCTATTTCCTGTCCAATATCCTGGGCAGAGTGGCAGCCACCATCTTTTTCAATAACTTATTAACCAGTGTGGAAAAGGGGGTTGAGGGTGAAAGACACTGGTCCTTCTCTTGCCTTTTTCTCTGTGCTCTGATTTATTTCTCTTCAGACATCCAGGCTGCCTCCTAACGCCTCTTTAACTAGGGCTTGTCAGTAAGAAAATGAGCTATTTTAACTGTGCAATTACAGTGCCTGCTGAATGCTTGTCATCACAGCCATAGGAACCTGCTCTGAAGTGTATATCTGCTGGAGAGGGAATTACAGCAACCAGGGCAGAAGTTATAAATATGCAGTGAGACTCGCATACCAAACCCCCTCTGTTTGTGTAAGTATATAAAATACTGACAATAAGACTTGGATTTTTTGGCCAGCCAAGGAAATAAATGCTCAGAAGACTCCATGCTTTTGATGGAGTTATACTCAGGAGAAATAAATAGTTAGGTGTGTTCATAAAAGTGGGTAGGATAGTAGGCACAGGTATGTAAATACATATGTATACTGTCTGAATAAGATCTCCAGTGACCTCTTCATCAGCAAATCTGAGGTCATCTACACCATCCCCATCCTCCTCAATCTTCTTTGGTGCTTTTGACACTATCACTTGTCCTCTTCTTGAAGTGACCTCACTGAGTTTGAGATCCTCTCCTCTCTACCTGTTTTTTCAACATGTTTGGTGACTTAAGGCAGTATATATAGCAGAGTGTTGCTGGTAGAGAGAGTAGTACAAATCAGAGAGTGAGGGAAACAAGATAAGGAGCCTTAAAAGGTAAAAAGGTTGGGAATAACAAATGGTGAGGAAATGAAAACAGATCTAGATGGTAAGTGAGATTACGTTGGGCCTGATGAGGCTGACATGAAACCCACTTCTGGCACCCTCAATAGCTCAGGCTAACACTTCTGCTTTTCTTCTGCCTGCCTTCTCTCAGAAGTGTCTCGCTGTGCTAATCTCCAGCATCACCTATAACCTATAGTTAGACAAACGATGCAGTAAACTTAACTAACTAGGTCTGGCTATTTAGTTACAATCAAGCAGGAAAAGCTTTCATGCCCTCTACTCAGACTGACAGTGCATGATTTCATCCTCTTTTTGTCATGTCCTAGCATCATGTCAGTCCCTCTGTGAGCTTCCATTAATTGCCCCTGTCTCCATGTGTGAGCAATGATCATTTTTGCCCCTCACCCCTATTTATAATGTCTTGGTCAGCTCAAGGTGTTAAGTCTTGATTAGCATTGTGCACTTCGCTGCTTCTGTTAGCTCAAGACTCAGCACCTTGCATTCTCAAGTTACAGTCTTTGCTTTAAATTCATTATCCTCATGAAATGAAATCTTTAATTCATGGCCTCCTAATTTCACACAGGTGTATATTGAACAGTGCAATGGGCTTTTTATACATTTCAAAGAATTCTTCTGAGTCTATGTAAAGGGCTCTTGAATAAACAGACCTTGCACATCACAACCAATTCGGTGTTTTGTAGGAGTTACCTCTGACACTGGATCTTTTTCAAAGGATCTCCATACACCCATTCTCCTCTCCGGTGTCTCTAGGTAAACATCCCGCTTTAGGAGAACCGTTGTAGGATGTTAATGGTTCCTCCTACTCCTCAGGTTTTTCAGGCTCAATTGTCAGATAAAATCACTTCTTTAGACTCAGTATTATTTTTTCTTACCTATTTTTAGCAAATAGTTTATAGCAGATTGTCAGGGCTCTGAATGTCACAACTTGTTTGACTTTCCTTAAGCAACCCTCACTAACTTTGGGTCTGATACTGAAAACTGAGTTTTTAACAAACAGAGAAGGAGTGAAGGACGGGTAAGTATTTCCAGATGTGCCGCCATGGTCCCAGTTCATAACACTGACACCAACTTCAAGCCAGAATGCTAAAGGTTTAGGTGCTACCCCAGGAATGGGACGATATACTGAAGCTGACCCTTCTATGCTGTTCCAGTAGGTTGTTGTTACATTACAAGTCTCCTCCTTTGGAATAAGGCCTAAAACCTTTCCACCAGCTTTGGTGGATATCCAAGTGGAAGTAACGAATAGGTGCTGCTGCAAATAAGTACAGATGTTATTGGCAACAACCCCCAAAAAGCCCAGCTGAGTTTCAGGCCAGAGTGTAGAATGGAGATGATCAAAAAAAATTTCTTAAACAGCTGCTTTCCTTGTCTGGAATCACCCTGGCTGGCTCCAGAAATTGGAAACCAAGCAAGCAAATAAATAATCCTGAAGTAGTGTGGACTGACAACCAGATAAGCAGGGCAGACTGGACTTGATCCAAAAGCTTCTAACAGCAAAGGTTGCTTCTTGACCCTCCTCATTTAACAGATTGTGTTAAAGCTTATTTAAAGAACAAAGAAGATTTTAGACTGATGTTGCACAGTGAAATAATGTTTTGGTTTGCTTTTTAAAGAAGGCATCTAGGAGGAAAATCTTGTACTTTTCATTGTGAAGCAAAAAACGAAGACAGATATGCTTCACATTTGCTCAAGGTTCCTGCAGTCCAGACAAGCTCGTTGTTTTAAATGCATGAGAAGCAATTGATAAACTAAACTGATTATTCTTCATAGTCTTGTTTTGTTTGTTTGTTTCCAGGAGATGTCACTGTTATGCAGTTACGCATGCAATTTCTGTCTGATAAAAGCTAAAGATGATATAAAGAGATTTGTTAGTGTTAGAGTCTACTTATTAGTAGCAAAACTCTGGCCCTTCTTCACAGCCTTACTGAAAAAAGTTTGGTTAGGTAAGCTTTAACAGGGAATTGCTTTTAAAAAACATTGATGAGCAATTTTTTGCTCATGCTAAAGTATAGTGTTGTCCAGTGGTATGGAGCAGAATGACTATCAAGGCTCTGCTACTAACCCTTTATGTGGCCTTGGGCAAATTCCGTTAATTCATCTGTGCCTCAGTTTCCCTATCTTTAGCAGTAGTATTAAAATATCTTCCTTTCTCTCAGGAGTTTTGTGAGGCTTCATTAGTGTTTCTAAAACTTTGAGATCCCCTGAAAAGTGCTATAAATGTGCAAATTATTATGGCTGCATTACCTAAAGCCATCACAGATTGGATGAAATCCCAAATTGTGCATAGATTTCAGCAATCTAAAAATAAACTCAACACTGAAAATAGATTTCCTCTTTCTCTGTAGTCCTCTCCAAAGTGACACAAATGTGGCTTGATTTTCCCTCATCAGGTGTCCATCTTAGAAGATTCAAGGAAAACTCCAATAGCAACAATCTTTTACATGGGTCCTGCCAAAAACCACGTTAACATCACCGAGGGCAGTGTGGGAAGCCTGCTCTAATGGAGGCAAGAAACCAACCCCTCCTATGTGAACTGTGGGTCTGTAATGTGGGTACTTGACCAATTTATGTCTGATAAAAGTTAGTGACAAGATAAAGAGATTTGTTAATGTGTTAGATTCCCTGTATTATCAGCAAAACTTTGGGATGACTTTGCCTTACGGGAGAATGGGGGTTAGGCAAGCTTTAACAGGGAATAGCTTAAACAAAATCACGAGCACGAACTTCTTGCTGCCTTACAATGGCATTAAAGCTGTTTGCACTTAATTCCTCCTGTACCTGGTTTATCTCTGTCTTTCAAACTTGATTTGGTAGAATGCTCTGTTTTCAGAGCTGTCAGCCAGCATTAAACTGTAGCTGTTTCTTTGCCCTCTCTCCCCCCACCCCTTTCCCTCCTTCCTCCAGCCTCAGGCCTGGTCTACACTTTGAAATTAGGGCAGTATAACTATGTTGCTTAGGGGTGTGAAAAATCCACAGCCCTGACATGCAGTTAAACCAACCTAACCCCTAGTGTAGACAGCGCTAGGCCTATGGGAGAATTCTCCCATTGACCTAGCTGCCACCTCTTGGAGAAACCCTCCTGTCGGCGTAGGTAGCATCTTTACCGAAGTGCTACAGCTGCAGCGTTTTAAGTGTAGACATGCCCTTAGCAACTGTCTTCTCACATTGCTTTTGATAAATTGTTGAAAGATTTCTTCAAACACTGTGAAATAATATATCATTAGTTGTATACTATAACTGTTAGTAGTTCTAGTTTGAAAGGCTATGGGCAGGGGCGGCTCCAGGCACCAGCACACCAAGCGCATGCCTGGGGTGGCAAGCCGCGGGGGGCGGCCTGCCGGTCTCCGTGAGGGCGGCAGTCAGGCTGCCTTCGGCGGCATGTGCCTGCGGGAGGTCTGCCAGTCCTGCGGCTTTGGCGGCAATTCGGCAGCGGGTACGCCGAAGGCGCGGGACCGGCAGACCTCCCGCAGGCATGCCGCCGAAGGCTGCCTCGCTGCCGTGCTTAGGGCGGCAAAATACATAGAGCTGCCCCTCGCTATGGGAAAGGTGGTAATACTACTGGATCTGATATTTATACCATTATACACTTCTTAGCTGGAGCTATAGGCCCACTCGCCATTGGATCATGTCTGTGGCAAAAAAATACATGGGCACTGATTAGCAGTTCTTAATCAAGGGGGACTGGATTATCTTCCATCACTTTAAATTTCAGGCCTGTATCTCCAGTCATTCATCATTTTAAAGGACTCTCCCATCCACAACAGACATGCTTTAGAGGCAGAAGGGCTATCTTCAGATTTAATGTAAAGGGGTGTGTGTGTGTGTGTGTGTGTGTGTGTGTGTAACATTTCTGGGGGAGGAGGGGGTTTCACTTTCTAATCTGGAGGTTGTTTCAGTTGTTGGGACCCCATTGTGACATCAGGCCTGAGCATGCAATGATGTCATCAGTATTCAGCTGTGAGCAATCTTGAGGCACTTCTGAATCCAACAGAGGAGAATTTTTCTCTGTCCTTCCCCTCAACACCAAATGAACCAGTTGGGAAGTCACTGCTTCAGTGTGACTGAGGAGGCCTCATTGCCTGAGATCCAAGTGCCGCTTATCCTTTCCCTAACAACACCTGAAGATGGGACCTTTTTTCTTTCTGCTCTACGGTAAGAAATAAAATGAGGCGCTTGCCTTTCACTTCATAGTTGGCATTACAAATAAATGGTGTGTAAAAAAACAAACAAAAAAAAAACGTATTACAGGTGATCAGAAATGTATGCTTGCTGCAGTATAGTGCTGTGTACAGGATTCAGTTTGGCACAAGTCTTAGAGATGATTCCTTGTTATTCAGTCCTGTGTGGATTTCAGCTGAGAAGCTGATTGGTCCTTTTAGGCCTTCATGGCCAATGAAGAGAGAACCAGTGACTGCATGGGGCACCAACAAAGCACCCAGAATCCAAATTTTGATTAAACCACATCTGGATATATTTCAGTAGTGTCTTATTGGGCTAGCAAGATAGTTTGACCTTTGCTGGATTTATTCTCCACTGATATTAGGAACAACCTGAAATCATCAACTAAATGTTAATGAGACACACAAATCAGCTGCTGAGTAGGAAAGGAATCCCCTTTAGGAAACAGCCATGAGTGAGCACATTTGCAAATACTCATTTTTAATTTTTATGTAGTGCTGTGCACTTTCATGTGGCTGTAAGTTAATATTGATCAACTCTCAAATTGCCTGTGTGGGATAGATAAGCATTATCCCCATTTTACAGCATAGGAAACAATGGCATGATACACTGCGGTTGAGTCTTGCCTGAGAAGCATCAGTACAAAACTGGGATTACAGCTCAGGGCCTGGATTGGCCCTCCTTGATCCACATGGAGAGGATCTTCCCCCTTGTATGCATGTGTGTGTTAATT